>NC_133324.1:525674243-525914185 GCF_042186555.1 Aquarana catesbeiana | reverse complement strand
AACAAGAGAGAGAGAGAGAGAATATAATGAGAGAGAGAGAATATAACAAGAGAGAGAGAATATAACAAGAGAGAACGGAGAGAGAGAGAGAGAGAGAGAATATAACGAGAGAGAGAGAATATAACGAGAGAGAATATAACAAGAGAGAGTGGAGAGAGAGAACGAGCAAGAGACAATTTACAGAACACATGTTACATTATACATAAAAAAATAATGCATGGTTTTGAAATAAATCAAATACACTTGTCAGAGAGAGAGAAAAATAGAGAAGGGAAAAAGAAAAAGAGAAAGAGAATACAACAAGAGAGAACAGAGAGAGAATATAAGGAGAGAGCGGAGAGAGAGAGAGAGAGAGAATATAACAAGAGAGAGAGAATATAACAAGAGCGGAGAGAGAATATAACAAGAGAGAGCGGAGAGAGAGAGAGAATATAACAAGAGAGAGCGGAGAGAGAGAGAGAATATAACAAGAGAGAGCGAAGAGAGAATATAATGAGAGACAGCAGAGAGGGAGAATATAACGAGAGAGAGAAAGAGAGAAGACATAAAGAGAGAGCGGAGAGAGAGAGAGAGAGAGAGAATATAACGAGAGAGAGAGAATATAACAAGAGAGAGGAGAGAGAGAGAGAGAGAGAGAAAAAGAGAGAAGACATAAAGAGAGAGCGGAGAGAGAGAGAGAACGAGCAAGAGATAATTTACAGAACACATGTTACATTATACATAAAAAAATAATGCATGGTTTTGAAATAAATCAAATACACTTGTCTGAGAGAGAGAGAGAGAAAAAGAAGGGAAAGAGGGAGAAAAAGAGAGAGAGAATAGAACAAGAGAGAATGGAGAGAAAGAGAGAGAATAGAACAAGAGAAAACAGAGAGAGAGAGAATATAACGAGAGAGAGAGAGAGAGATAGAGAATATAACAAAGAGTAGAGAGAGATAGAATATAACAAGAGAGAGCGGAGAGAGAGAATATAATGAGAGAGCAGAGAGAGAGAGAATATAACAAGAGAGAGCGGAGAGAGAGCGAGAGAGAGAGAATATAACAAGAGAGAGCGGAGAGAGAGAGAAAAAGAGAGAAGAGATAAAGAGAGAATGGAACAAGAGAGAACAGAGAGAGAGAGATAAAAAGAGAAGGGAGAGAGAGAGAGAAAGAGAATATAACAAGAGAGAATGGAGAGAGAGAGAGGAAGAGAGAATGGAGAGAGAGAAAAAGAGAGAAGGGAGAGAGAAAGAGATAATAGAACAAGAGAGAGATAAAGAGAGAGCGGAGAGAGGGAAAGAGAGAGGGGGGGGGAGAGAGAGGGAGAACAAGCAAGAGATAATTTACAGAACACATGTTACATTATACAAAATAAATGCATGGTTTTGAAATAAATCAAATACACTTCTGAGAGAGAGAATATAACAAGAGAGAGAGAGAGAGAGAAAGAGAGAGAGAGAGAATATAAAAAGAGAGAGGAGAGAGAGAGAATATAACAAGAGAGAGCGGAGAGAGAGAGAATATTACAAGAGAGAGCGGAGAGAGAGAGAATGTAACAAGAGAGAGCAGAGAGAGAGAGAGAGAATATAACAAGAGAGAGAGAGAGAATATAACGAGAGAGCGGAGAGAGAGAAAATATAACGAGAGAGCGGAGAGAGAGAGAGAATATAACAAGAGAGAGGAGAGAGAGAAAAAGAGAGAAGACAAAGAGAGAGCGGAGAGAGAGAGAGTAACAGATAATTTACAGAACACATGTTACATTATACATAAAAAAATAATGCATTGAAAAAATAAAAAATATAAAAAAATAATGCATTGAAATAAATCAAATACACTTGTCTGAGAGAGAGAGAGAGAGAGAGAGAGAGAGAGAGAGAGAGAGGAGAAAGAGGGAGAAAAAGAGAGAGAGAATAGAACAAGAGAGAATGGAGAGAGAGAGAATACAGCAAGAGAGAACAGAGAGAGAGAGAGAATATAACGAGAGAGAGAGATGGAGAATATAACAAACAGCAGAGAGAGATAGAATATAACAAGAGAGAGCGGAGAGAGAGAGAGAGAATATAACAAGAGAGAGCGGAGAGAGAGAATATAACAAGAGAGCGGAGAGAGAGAATATAACAAGAGAGAGTGGAGAGAGAGAGAGAATATAACAAAAGAGAGAGGAGAGAGAGAGAGAATATAACAAGAGAGAGAGAATATAACAAGAGACAGCGGAGAGAGAGAAAAAGAGAGCAGAGATAAAGAGAGAACGGAACAAGAGAGAACGGAGAGAGAGAGAGAAAAAAGAGAAGGGAGAGAGAGAGAGAAAATATAACAAGAAAGAATGGAGAGGGAGAGAGAGAGAGAGAGAGAGAGAGAGAGAGAGAGAGGAAGAGAGAACGGAGAGAGAGAAAAAGATAATAGAACAAGAGAGAGATAAAGAGAGATAAAGAGAGAGCGGAGAGAGGGAAAGAGAGAGGGGGGGGAGAGAGAGGGAGAACAAGCAAGAGATAATTTATAGAACACATGTTACATTATACATTAAAAAAATGCATGGTTTTGAAATAAATCACATACACTTCTGAGAGAGAGAATATGACAAGAGAGCGGGGAGAGAGAGAGAGAGAGAGAGAGAGAGAGAATATAAAAAGAGAGAGGAGAGAGAGAGAGAAAATATAAAAAGAGAGAGGAGAGAGAGAGAGAATATAACAAGACAGAGCGGAGAGAGAGAAAATAACAAGAGAGAGCAGAGAGAGAGAGAGAGAATATAACAAGAGAGAGCGGAGAGAGAGAGAATATAACGAGAGAGCGGAGAGAGAGAATATAACGAGAGAGCGGAGAGAGAGAATATAACGAGAGAGCGGAGAGAGAGAATATAATGAGAGAGCGGAGAGAGAATATAACAAGAGAGAGCGGAGAGAGAGAGAACGAGAGAGAGAGAGAACAAGAGAGAGCGGAGAGAGAGAGAGAAAGAGAGAAGAGATGAAGAGAGAATGGAACAAGAGAGAACGTAGAGAGAGAAAAAAGAGAAGGGAGAGAGAGAAAGAGAATATAACAAGAGAGAATGGAGAGAGAGGAAGAGAGAACGGAGAGAGAGAAAAAGAGAAGGGAGAGAGAGAGAAAGAGATAATAGAACAAGAGAGAGATAAAGAAAGATAAAGAGAGAGCGGAGAGAGGGAAAGAGAGAGGGGGGGGGGAGAGAGAGAGGGAGAACAAGCAAGAGATAATTTACAGAACACATGTTACATTATACAAAAAAAATGCATGGTTTTACAATAAATCAAATACACTTCTGAGAGAGAGAATATAACAAGAGAGAGCAGAGAGAGAGAGAGAGAGAATATTACAAGACAGAGCGGAGAGAGAGAATATAACAAGAGAGAGCAGAGAGAGAGAGAGAATATAACAAGAGAGAGCGGAGAGAGAGAGAGAGAAAAAGAGAGAAGAGATGAAGAGAGAGCGGAGAGAGAGAGAACGAGCAAGAGATAATTTACAGAACACATGTTACATTATACATAAAAAATAATGCATGATTTTGAAATAAATCAAATACACTTGTCAGAGAGAGAGAGAGAGAGAGAGAGAGAGAGAGAGAGAGAGAATGGAAACAGAGAGAAAAAAGAGAGAGAGAGAATAGAACAAGAGAGAACGGGGGGAGAGAGAGAGAGAGAGAGAGAGAGAGAGAGAGAGAGAAAGGAAGAGAGAAGGGGGAGAGAGAGAGCGGAGAGAGAGAGAGAAGAAGAGAGGAGAGAGAGAAAGAGATAATAGAACAAGAAGAGAGAAGAGATAAAGAGAGAGCGGAGAGAGGGAAAGAGAGAGGGGGGGGGAAGAGAGAGAGGGAGAACAAGCAAGAGATAATTTACAGAACACATGCTACATTATACATAAAAAAAGAGAGAGAAAAAAAGGGGGGGGGAGAGCGGAGAAAGAGAGAACGGAGAGAAAGAAAAAAAAGAGAGAAGAGAGAGAGAGGGGGAAAGAGAGAGATAACGATCAAGAGATAATTTACAGAACACATGTAATATTATACATAAAAAAAATGCATGGTTTTGAAATAAATCAAATACAAATACACTTGTCAGAGAGAGAGAGAGAGAGGGGGGAGAGAGAATGGAACAAGAGAGAAGGGAAAGAGAGAAAGAGAGAGAGAGACAGAGAGAGAAAGAGAACGGAGAGAGAGAGACAAAAAGAGAGAAGGGAGAGATATAGAGAAAGAGAGAATAGAACAAGAGAGGAGAGAGAGAGAGCGGGGAGAGAGAGAGAGAGAGAGAAAGGAAAGAGAGCGGAAAAAGAGAGAGAGAGGGGGAAAGAGAGAGAGAGAGTGAGAGAAAGGAAAGAGAGCGGAAAAAGAGAGAGAGAGGGGGAAAGAGAGAGAACGATCAAGAGAAAATGTACAAATGTCCATAACAAATGTAACATTATATATGAAATAATAATGCGTGGTTTTGAAATAAATCAAATCCACTTGTCTTCAAGATAGAAAGAGCGAACGAGAGAGGAAGAGAGATAGAATATAAATAAATGAGAACAGCTTTATATTCTGGCATGGCTTTGAAAAATTCAAATCCACTTGTCTGTGCAATCTATGGAATAAAAATATAAAATTAGATTTATAATATAAATTAAAAAAAGCAAACATTTATAATTATTATTCACAGTATGTTGGTACATATGTATGTATGTATGTACATATGTATCTACTTATGTATGTATGTACATATGTACGTACATGCATATGTAGGTATGTACGTACACATATACACACACATACATATATATACATACACACACACACACATACATATACATACTATATATATATATATATATATATATATATATATATATATATATATATATAAAATATATATATAATCTATCCACTGTATCCAGTTTAGCAAGATCTGACTGCAGTCCATTCCTGGTGTACTGTTTCTGATATACTTCAGGCAGGCAGGTGATTCAGATAGCTGCAGTGTATTTAATATATATATATATATATATATATATATATATATATATATATATATATATACACACACACAGATAGTCTTGTGTGTGTGTGTGTGTGTGTGTATATATATATATAGAGAGAGAGAGAGATAGCTATATATCTATCTATCTGTATATATATATATATATATATATATATATATATATATATATATAGATAGATAGATAGATAGATAGATAGATAGATAGATATCCACTGCATACAGTTTATACAGTTGTTACAGTTTAGCTATATCTCACTGCAGGCTGTTCCTGGTGTACTGTTTCTGATATACTTCAGGCAGGCAGGTGATTCAGTTAGCTGCAGTGTATTTAATAAATATATATATATATATATATACACACACAGATAGTCTTGTGTGTGTGTGTGTGTGTGTATATATATATATAGAGAGAGAGAGAGATAGATATAGATATATATCCACTGCATACAGTTTATACAGTTGTTACAGTTTAGCTATATCTCACTGCAGGCTGTTCCTGGTGTACTCTTTCTAATATACTTCTGGCAGGCAGTTGATTTGTGTATTTAATATATATATATATATATATATATATATATATATATATATATATATATATATACCCACTGCATACAGTTTAGCTATATCTCTTCCTTCTCTGAGCTGGCCACTTAGCTGTTGGATAATTGCCAGCTCCCATCTCTCTCCACAGTTCAGTTACCCAGCTCTTGTTGATTCTGCTTGTCAGTCCTGCCTACTTAAAGTCGTCCAGCTCACTTGATCTCTGCCTTCGCCTTTGTCAATATCACAGAGGCTTTCTCCTGCGTTCCTGTTAAAGACTTGCTCGGCTGACGTTCCATCAGGCTCCTGATTCTGCTTGATGTACGCTTACTCCGTTTACATTATTATTATTAAACAAGTGTGATTAAGCTATACTTCTGTCTCGGTCTGATTCATGGTTCCTGATAATCTCACTGCAGGGCGTTCCTGGTGTACTCTTTCTAATATACTTCTGGCTGGCAGGCAGGTGATTCAGTTAGCTGCAGTGTATTTAATACATATATACAGAGTCTTATATATATATACACACACACAGTCAGGTCCATAAATATTGGGACATCAACACAATTCTAATCTTTTTGGCTCTATACACCACCACAATGGATTTGAAATGAAAGGAACACGATGTGCTTTAACTACAGACTTTCAGCTTTAATTTGAGGATATTTTCATCCAAATCAGGTGAACGGTGTAGGAATTACAAATAATTCTGAGGTGTTTTGGGCAATATTATCTGCTCATATTCAGCAAAATGCTTCAGAACTCATTGGATGACACTTCACAGTGCAGATGGACAATGACCCGAAGCATACTGCGAAAGCAACCAAAGAGTTTTTTAAGGGAAAGAAGTGGAATGTTATGCAATGGCCAAGTCAATCACCTGACCTGAATCCGATTGAGCATGCATTTCACTTGCTGAAGACAAAACTGAAGGGAAAATGCCCGAAGAACAAGCAGGAACTGAAGACAGTTGCAGTAGAGACCTGGAAGAGCATCACCAGGGATGAAACCCAGCGTCTGGTGATGTCTATGCATTCCAGACTTCAGGCTGTAATTGACTGCAAAGGATTTGAAACCAAGTATTAAAAAGTGAAAGTTTGATGGATGATTGTTAATCTGTCCCATTACTTTTGGTCCCTTAAAAAGTGGGAGGCACATATACAAACTGTTGTAATTCCTACACCGTTCACCTGATTTGGATGTAAATACCCTCAAACTAAAGCTGAAAGTCTGCAGTTAAAGCACATCTTGTTCGTTTTCATTTCAAATCCATTTCATTTCATTTCAAATCCATTGTGGTGGTGTATAGAGCCAAAAAGTTTAGAATTGTGTCGATGTCCCCATATATTTATGGACCTGACTGTGTATATGTGTATATATATATATATATATATATCTAGATATATATATATATATATCTAGATATATATATATATATCCACTGCATACAGTTTAGCTATATCTCACTGTGTATATGTGTATGTGTATATACACTCTGTACATGTGTATGTGTATATACACTCTGTGTATATATATATAGATATATCTATCGATAGATATAGATATCTATATATCTATATCTATATCTATATCTAGATATATACTGTATATCTATATATATATCCACTGCATACAGTTTAGCTATATCTCACTGCAGGCCGTTTCTGGTGTACTGTTTCTAATATACTTCAGGCGGTGTACACTAGTGCAGTTGCTACTACTTTTCTGGTGGTTTACACAATACACCATAGTTGTTATTACACTTCTGTTGGTGTACACAGTACCGTGCACCCATAGTGCAGTTGCTACTACTTTTCTGGTGGTATACACAGTACACAATACACACAGTGCACCCATAGTTGCTATTAGACTTCTGGTGGTGTACACAATACCGTGCGCCCATAGTGCAGTTGCTATTACTTTTCTGGTGGTGTACACAATACAGTGTAGTGTGGTGTTGCAAAACAAAATCCCCATCATGTCTGGAAGGCCACCAAGGAGAGGCAGATGCTCACAGGCCACTAAAAGAGGGCAAGCAGGCTCTGTGTCTACAGTTCACAGTGCTGGTCAATGACATGGTGCATCTTCTGCAGGTGGCCATGGGGCACGCTTGTCCTTTTTTTCTGCTGCTGGGACAGGGGCAGAAAATTTGAGCCTTTGGTAGTGGTGATGCCACAACACTGTAACCCCTCACAGATACTCTTGTTGGGCGCAGGAACGGCCCTGCAGTGAAATATTAGATAAGAAATTGTAATTACATGCCCCTGTTAAACGGGGACAGAAAAATTGGGCCTTAGGTAGTGGTGGTGGTGCCCTAAACCAAAAATATTGTTGGAAGCTAGCATCAAGATTGAGGAGGAATAGGATAGTCACTCAGCATAGGCAGTCTTCAAGGGATCCCATATCCATTGAAAAATCAATCAGTTACATCAGCATCAGGTGCTTGATACCTGCTGCTGATCCAAGACTGACTCATTTTTATGAATGTGAGCCTATCAAGGGAGTCTGTGGACAGGCACACTCTATGATCCATTACAAACCCTCCAGCAGCACTGAATGTGCTTTCAGAAAGAACACTGGATGCAGGACAGGCCAGTAGATCAATTGCATATTGAGCCATTTCTGGCCAGTGGTCCATCCTCAAGACCCAGTAACCCAGTGGATGCTCTGTTGGAAAGGTCTCCAAGTCTGCTCTTGCCCCTAGATACTCCTGCACCATGTAATGCAGATGCTGGCGATGGTTGCTTGAACCAATCAGACCTTGGCGCTGAGGACTGAAAAATTGTCTAAAGAAATTGGTTAGCCGGCCACCTTCTCCACTGCTCTTCCTCTGACTGAACGAAGCTGTCATGGTTATGCAGTAATCGTTGCCCGTCAACTTACCTCTCCTCCAGGTGTTAACCTTTAGAGGCCAGCCACTCTTACCTGGCTACTTAAATAATCTCTCCTCAAAGCATGGCTCCACCCCAGCCCCTATCATTGAACTCTATATTAATATGTGCACTGCAAGCCTGCCTTGCTGATCAACCTTTGTGTTTTTAGCTTCCATGTGCATCTTGCTGTGTCTTCTACGTCTGATTCCAGTTACCGATCTTGGCTTGTTCTCGACTATCCCTGCCTGCTTGTGACCCTGACCTTTGGGGTGTTCTATGTTTATGCTTGTCTGCTAGTCGCCCCGACCTTTGGCTAATTCCCTTACTATCTCTGTCCTCCTGTAGCCTACTGTAGGCGTGAGCTGGGAGACCCTGGTGGTCGCGACCTGGAGCCAGTTGGAGCCCAGTCCATCCTCACCACTAGAGGCTCTGGTGAACACCTGCTGGGTCTTAGACTCTGCGGCCTGGGGAATCTTACGCTTTAGCCCCTTTGGGATCCATGTTGGTGTTCCAGCGGACCTGCCTTCCTTAACCACCTAGACTCCCATCTGCAGCAGTTAGCCGTAGGGTCCACTACCTTTGCAGTGCACTCCTGACCCCAAAGATGTGCATCTGTCAACTGGCCTCACGTGACCTGACAGAAGCCTCAGCAACACATTGTCCAGCACCAGGAAATTGTAACCTCACAGGGTCTGGAAATGCATTGCACAAACCTTTCTTCAAGGCCTCCTGAAGATGTTTCATCCTGTGCTCCCTCTGTGAAGGCAGGATGATGTCAGAGAGTTCCCTTGGGCAGACGCGCTGTTGGTGGGCATCGCGGTGCGTTGGGGTGCGTCGGCGCGCGCGTTCCCGTGCGCGCTGCCGCAGGTGCCGGTGTGCGGGCGCGTGCGTGTGTGCGCGTCGGCGTGCGCGCGCGCCCGATGTTTGGCGCCAACCTGCCTATTTGGGCCGTCTGCACAGGGGGCTCGGTGCTGTCCGATCTTCAGCTCCCTGTATCCCTGCACCTGCTTCCTGCTTCCTGTTTCCTGTTGTACCTGATCTCCTGACCACCGGCCTGTCTCTAATTCTCCTTGCTTGCTGCCTGCCACTGATCCCGCACTGTCCTGACTATGAACCTGCCTGCTCCTCTGTACTATGTTGCCCGCCTGCTGCCGACCTCTGCCTGTGACCCGACCTGCCTGCTCCACTCCTGCTCTGTATCCATTGCCTGTGCTTCAGTTGACTGGTGATCTCCATAACCATCTTAACTGGGATCTTCCTGCAGCTAACCCGCCAGGCTCTCATACCATTCTGTGCTCCCGTGCCTCCTGTCCATACTACCAGGGGCCGGTAACCAGATACGTAAGGGAGGCCTCCCCCTGCTACATCGGGCTCACCTGTCTGCTACGTGGAAGTCTGACAGATGAGTTCTGCAACCTTACCCTTGTAATGTGGATCAAGAGGAGTTGCCAGCCAGTAATGATTTCTCCAATTTGATACCATGAATCCTAGGGTGCTTACGCTGCATGGCCACCCTGATTCTGCAAAGCCTGCGAAAGTTTGCAGAGGCATTCGATTCGCTTTGAGTCCTCTGGGTCACTAAGGATCACATGATCCGTAACAACCTCTTCCCAGCCACATAGAACTCCTTGGGTTTCTGGGGACTGAAAACCATCCCTTGAAGACTGCTGCTGAGTGTTATCCTCCACGTCCATGCTGACACAATCCTGCTTCTCCTCCTCCTCTTCTTCCTGTGTGTTTGGTGGGCCTGCAGAAATAATATCTGGATAAAGGGGGCCTTGAGAGGTAAGCAAGTCCTCCTCTTCCTCACACTGTTCTGCCTCAAGTGCCCTGTCCATTATTCCATGAAGCGTGTGCTCCAACAGGAAGACATGCATGCATGCATTGTCCCTGTTGAAGACCTATTGGTCGAAACACGTAGGGTTTTTCAGGCTGATCGCTCTCCACATTGCCCAGTTTTTATTTTTGTGATCACTTTTATACTTGTATGCTGGTTTTTAGAAATAAAATACCATCTTTTTTGATCTACACCATGTGGAAGCATTTTCTTTTTCCACATAATGCTTCACTGAGAGTGGCTCTGGAGTCCTGTTGATTCTACCATCAAAATCCAGTTTGATGCACCAAGGATTGGAGGTCCATTTGGAGGTTTTCTGTCTCTTTTCTGGATCCCACCCTGGAAGTCTTGGACCCTGCTGAGCTTCATATTTTGGCCATTTGTGGCACCATGTCTGTATGACTCCATGTCACTGACATAGGGGTCCACCCGTTCTGGTAAGGGCACACCCACTTCTTTATTATTGATGATGCAATTCTTTGATATCCACCATATCTAACAGTGTTCGTGTCTTCACCACTCTTTACTAGAAGATCAGCTTTGATTGGACTATAACCCACACACCTGTATATATATTTTTCACATTTTCCAGGGCCCCCCTCATTCACTGAGTTTATGTACATTTATTGGACACTTTGTATATCTGATTTGTTGCATTATTTTTCTTCACCACCCCTTTAATTTATGTATTTGCTTGGTTAGCGCTGCAATATTTACCTTTCCAATAACACGGCCAGCAGCAGAAAAAAAGGACAAGTGTGCCCTACGGCCACTGGCAGAGGATGCACCATGTCCATGACCAGCACTGTTGACTGTAGACACAGAGCCTGCTTGCCCTCTTTTAGTGGCCTGTGAGCGTCTGCCTCTCCTTGGTGGCCTTCTGGACATGATGTATATTTTGTTTTGCAACACCGCATTACACTGTATTGTGTACACCACCAGAAAAGTAGTAGTAACTGCACTATGACTGCACTGTATTGTAATTACAATTTTTGGTCTAATATTTCACAGCAGGGCCTGTTCCTGCGCTCAACAAGAGTATCTGTGAGGCTTTAAAGTGTTGTGTCACCACCACCACCACCGCCTAAGACCCAATTTTTCTGTCCCTGTTTAACAGGGGCACGTAATTACAATTTTTGTTCTAATATTTCACAGCAGGGCCTGTCCCTCTGCTCAACAAAAGTATCTGCAAGGCTTTACAGTGTTGTGCCACCACCACCGCCTAAGGCCCAATTTTTCTGCCCCTGTTTAACAGGGGCATGTAATTACAATTCTTGATATAATATTTCACAGCAAGGCCTGTTCCAGCGCCCAAGAGTAACTGTGAGGGCTTACAGTGTTCTGGTACCACCAACACCTAAGGCCCAATTTTCCACAGAGTGTATAGGGCAGGCCATATAGTATATACAGGCGGCCCCCTATTTTCAAACATCAGAATTACAAATGACTCCTACTTACAAACGGAGGGAGACAACAGGATGTGAGAGGAAATCTACCCCAAGGAAGGGAAATTCTCTCCTGTAAGAGTTAATATGAGGAAAAGGTGCCTCCACTGATGCTTTATCACCAATCCTTGTTTTCCTAATAACCCAAATTTTTCTAAATCCAATTGTCATTGGGACAGAAAGTGATGTAAAATCTTCTGAACATTTTTGAGCTGGAGCTACACTTAAAAAATGTACCTGTTCCAAATTACAAACAGATTCAACTTAACAACAAACCTACAGTCCCTATCTTGTTTGTAACTCAGGGACCGCCTATATACTGCTGTTCAGAGTATATAGGGCCTGGGGGCCCCACGCCTTTTTTATTTATTTGGGTGCGGGGTTCCCCTTAATATCCATACCAGACCCAAAGGGCCCGGTAATGGGCTGGGTGGGGGGGCAACATTACATTACAGCCGCAAACAGTTTTAAATGACTTTTTTCCTTTAGAAATGTAATTTTGTGCAGGGACTGTTCTAAACATGAGAAAAACTTTACAGGCATACTATAGGCACCCCCCAGGCACGATATTTAAAGGAATATTGCACTTTCACTGTAAGCATTATTAAAATCACTGCTCCCAAAAAAAAAAAGCTGTTTTTAAAACTTTTTTTTTGCATTGATACATGTCCCCTGGGGCAGGACCCGATTCCCCAAACACTTTTTATGACAATAACTTGCATATCAGCCTTTAAAATTAGCACTTTTGATTTTTTCTGTTCGAGTCCCATAGACTTTAACAGGGTTCGCGTTTTTTGGTCATGTTTTTGCGCGAACCGAACCGGGGGGTGTTCAGCTCATCCCTAGTTTACACACAGAGATCCCAGTTCTCGCCATGTTACGAGCAATCGCGGGAGCCCGGCAGTCATCAAGACCACCAGGCACTCGCATTGGCTCCGGGGGCAAGCTGTGGGAGCGCACGCGCCCCTAATGGCCACCTAAAAGAACAACGTAACATGGCGGCGATTTGCCTGCCCATGCCATTCTGCCGCAGTATAACTGCGGCGGCTGGTCAGCAAGGGAAAGTACAGGTACGCCCGTTTGCCCACCGCTGCCATTGTGCCAACGTATATCGGCGTGCAGCGGTCAGCAAGTGGTTAAGCTTAACAGCTGGCGGTTCCCTGCATCTTGGTTGCGTTCTGTCGCATGCAGTAAGCGCAAACTTTGCATGCGCACAAGTGAGTTGTCACAATAGGTGTATACAACGGACGTATGTCCATTTATTATAAATATAATAATCTGCATATAAAACAAACATTTTGGATGGTATGTTAAGCAACATTTTAAGCATGTGAACGATAATTTGTTCTTTTCTTCTTCTTTTTAATTTGTTCTGTTCTTGTAATTTTCACTCTTACCTTTCAATGGCATTGCATGGCTTTGTAGTGACTTGGAAAAATTGTTGTCACTGGTGGCGCTCTTTTGTCCTAATGGGCCTCAATTGTATGGGAACTGCCTTGTGCAGGCTTTCAAAGTTCCAAAAGACGTCAAACTCTTTAAAATATACAGCATCAAAACTCATGCGGTTTCACGTTTGGCAAACATATGTGTCCCGCAATTTCAGTCAAATGAAAAGATAATTTTTTTAAGCAAATGTATCTCAATTAGAATAAGGAAATGCACATACCTTAAAAGTTTTGTCTAGATTACCCAATATTATACATTATTTTTGTAAATAGAAAAGGTGGGTATTAGCAACTAATGAAAATTAGGTAAGGTACTTAAAATATCAAAGTAAATTAATTAACATTTATTTTTATATTGAAAATTGCAAGCCAACAGAATCATTTGTATCAGTGTAGATGTGGGAAAGTTGAGAGATTGTCAGGGCTGGACTCAGCCCTTCCTTCCCAGAGCCCACTCAGCTGTCAGTTAATTGCCAGCTCCAATCTTTTCCACAGTGACTCACCTGATGATGATGACATCCTGTTCGTCAGTCCTGCTGGTTACTTAAGCTGTTCAGTTCAGTTCCTCTCTGCCTTCGCCTGGTCAACACATCCAGAGACTCTTTCAGGTGTACCTGTTGAAGACTTGCTTGGCTGACGTCCCTTCTGGTTCCTGATCCTGCTTGCTGTTCCACTATGCTGATTCTCTGGTTTCCTGATTTCCTGGCCTGCCCTGAAGTACGCTGATCTCTGACTCCCTGATGTCCTGGCTTTAGACCTTCCTTCTAATATGCGTATCTCAAATGTATTCCATGTCTCCTTATTAAAACCTTTGGTCTGCAACCGCTTTACCACTTCGGTGCCACGTCCTCACAGGTTGAGAACTATGAAGAGTATGAAGTACAGTCCATTGTTGACTCCCATAGGTTCCGTGGGCGCTTACAGTACCTGGTGCATTGGAAAGGGTACGGTCCGGAGGAAAGTTGTTGGGTCTCATCCTCGGATGTACATGCCCGTGTCCTCCTCCGTGCTTTCCATAGATGTTTTCCCCTCAAACCTGATGGTCCTCCGAGGAGGAGGGGTCATTGAGGAGGGGGTACTGTCAAGGCTGAGCTCAGCCCTTCCTTCTCAGAGCAGCCCACTCAGCTGTTAATTGCCAGCTCCAATCTTTTCCAAAGTGACTCACCTGATGATGATATCCTGTTTGTCAGTCCTGCTGGTTACTTAAGCTGTTCAGTTCAGTTCCTCTCTGCCTTCGTCTGGTCCACACATCCAGAAACTCTCTCCTGTGTACCTGTTGAAGACTTGCTTGGCTGACGTCCCTTCTGGTTTCTGATCCTGCTTGCTGTTCCCCTACGCTGATTCTCTGGTTTCCTGATTTCCTGACCTGTCCTGAAATCAATAGTGTGATTTAACTGCACTTCTGTCTCGGTCTGATTCATGGTTTCTGGAGCAGATTACACACCAAAAAGAATGTCATTATTTGGGGGACGTCCAGATGCATCTTGCCCCAGATGTCGGGGTCCAGTTGATGGCTAATAACACAAGTTAATAACACAATAATAAGTGAAAAATTGGCCTATATAACAAGGGGAGGTAAAAGCAGGATTTGAAAAGATATGGAAAGTATGGATAGAAACCCCAAGATTAACGCCCAATATGATGAATTTTTAGTCTACTTTGAAGATGTATTAATCCTAAATGAAATGGGAAATGGGAAGGAACGGGGAGGGAACGGGGCGGGATCGGGGGGGAGGGTGGGATGAACATGTATTGTTTCAAACTGTTTACTGTGTTTTTGTATGGACAATACCTCCTGTTTATTGGAAAAAAGCGAAAATAAATTTGAAATAAAAAAAGTGGGCAGGAAGGGTGTATAAGTGCCCTGTATTGAAGTCGTTAAAGATCACTGGGATTCAGCATTCTTTTTTTTTTAAAGAAATAAACTAGCAAGGCCTATCTAAATAGTAAGGAACACATAGAAACATATAATAAAACAAACCTCACTGTAAAAATATAAACTTAGCCTGCCTTGAAAGTGGACATTGTTAGTAGGGGAATGGACACTCTATGGACAGTGTCAGTAGGGCAGATGATGGTGTCAGTAAAGCAGTGAACAGTGTGTGGACAATGTCAGTAGGGCAGAGGATGGTGTCAGTAAAGCAGTGGATGGTGTGTGGATAGTGTCAGTAGGGCACTGGACTGTGTCAGTAGAGCAGTGGACGATGTCAGTAGAGTAGTGGACGGTGTTAGTAGGGCATTGGACGGTGTCATTAGAGCAGTGGACGGTGTCAGTAGGGCAGTGGGTGGTGTCATTAGGGCTTTGGACGGTGTCATTAGGGCAGTGGAAGGTATGAGCAGAGCAGTGGACAGTGTCAGCAGTGCACTATACGATGTCAGTAGGACAGTGGATGGTGTGTGGACAGTGTCATTAGGGCACTGGACAGTGTCAGTAGAGCAGTGGACGATGTCAGTAGATCAGTGGATGGTTCAGTAGAGCAGTGGACGGTGTCAGTAGGGCAGTGGACGGTGTCAGTAGGGCAGTGGAGGGTGTCAGTAGGGCAGTGGATGGTATTAGTAGAGCAGTGGACAGTATCAGTAGGGCAGTGGACAGTGTCAGTAGGGCAGTAGGCGGTATCAGCAGAGTAGTGGATGGTGTCAGTAGGGCAGCAGACGGTATCAGTAGTGCAGTGGACGGTGTCAGTAGTGCAGTGGACAGTGTCATTAGGGCAGTGGACGGTGTCATTAGGGCAGTGGACGGTGTCATTAGGGCAGTGGAAGGTATGAGCAGAGCAGTGGACAGTGTCAGCAGTGCACTATACGAAGTTAGTAGGACAGTGGATGGTGTGTGGACAGTGTCATTAGGGCACTGGACAGTGTCAGTAAAGCAGTGGACGATGTTAGTAGGGCATTGGACGGTGTCATTAGAGCAGTGGACAGTATGAGTAGGGCAGTGGACAGTGTCAGTAGGGCAGTGGGCGGTGTCATTAGGGCTTTGGAGGGTGTCATTAGGGCAGTGGAAGGTATGAGCAGAGCAGTGGACAGTGTCAGCAGTGCACTATATGATGTCAGTAGGACAGTGGATGGTGTGTGGACAGTGTCATTAGGGCACTGGACAGTGTCAGTAGAGCAGTGGACGATGTCAGTAGATCAGTGGATGGTTCAGTAGAGCAGTGGACGGTGTCAGTAGGGCAGTGGAGGGTGTCAGTAGGGCAGTGGATGGTATTAGTAGAGCAGTGGATGGTGTCAGTAGGGCATTGGACGGTGTCATTAGGGCAGTGGACAGTGTCATTAGAGCAGTGGACGATGTCAGTAGAGCAGTGGACAGTATCAGTAGGGCAGTGGACAGTGTCAGTAGGGCAGTAGGCGGTATCAGCAGAGTAGTGGATGGTGTCAGTAGGGCAGCAGACGGTGTCAGTAGTGCAGTGGACGGTGTCAGTAGTGCAGTGGACGGTGTCAGTAGTGCAGTGGATGGTGTCATTAGGGCAGTGGACGGTGTCATTAGGGCAGTGGACGGTGTCAGTAGAGCAGTGGACGGTGTCATTAGGGCAGTGGCCGATGTCAGTAGAGCAGTGGACAGTATCAGTAGGGCAATGGATGGTATGAGCAGAGCAGTGGACAGTGTCAGTAGGGCAGTGGACGATGTCAATAGGACAGTGGATGGTGTCAGGAGGGCAGTAGACAGTGTAAATAGAGCAGTGGACGGTATCAGAAGGGCAGTGGATGGTGTCAGTAGGGCAGTGGATGGTATCAGTAAGGCAGCGGATGGTATCAGTAGGGCAGCGGATAGTATCGGTAAGGCAGCGGATGGTATCGGTAGGGCAGCGGATGGTATCGGTAGGGCAGCGGACGGTATCGGTAGGGCAGCGGACGGTATCAGCACAGCAGTGGATTGTGTCAGTAGGGCAGTGGACATGGACGATGTCAGTAGGGCAGTGAATGTGGACGGTGTCAGTAGGGCAGTGGACGGTGTGTGGACAGTGTCAGTAGGGCAGAGGTTGGTGTCAGTAGGAAAGTGGATGGTGTCAATCAGTAGAGTAGTGGACAATTTTGGTGAAGCAGTGGACAGTGTCAGCAGGGCAGCAGCCAAGGGTGTACACATGTGGCAGCAGGAATGATACCCCTTGTTGCTTTCAGTGGACACTACTGCCCACCATTCATGATCCATTCAAGTAAGTAGGGCCACTCTGAAAGTGCCCCACAACTGCGTGCACAAGATTGCAGAGTGCTTGCAGAGAGGCCTCATTTGCTTGAATGGGTCGTATAATTCCTGCTGCAGCCATGTGTACACTCCTGGCCACTGCAGCTAAATGGGGTGCAGAGGTCGTGGTAAAAACAAGGCTCAACTATGGAGTTTTACTGCCACTTAACCACAATTGTAAAGAGCTCTTATTGCCCTGAGTCCCCTAAAAGAATAACACAAAGTTTTAGATGCTATTATGACTATTTCAGTAATGTGTAAGACACTCTGACATAAAGTCAGGGCTCACCCCCTCCCCTGACCACGCCCCTACCCACCCCTAGGACCGCCCCCTAGAACTGCCCCTTTAGAGAACAGGGATGCAAGTAAAATTTGGGGGGGCTATAAAAGTAATTGTATGGAATTAAATAAAAAAGCAATGCAGTAAAATGTGCAAAAGAATTGGAATACTTACCAAAAGTAAGCTCAGAGACATTTCAGCATTCTTGTCATATGCATCTTCTTTTCTTCTCTCCTTGCTTCTGACATCAGTAGCAGCATGACGACCACGAAGTAGCCATGAATCAACATATTTAGAGGGGGGCGTGTCCGGACCATGGAGGAGTGAGGTTGTGTCTTGCCTCAGCTCCGCTCCACCGCCGCAATAATCAGCGAAAAACGGGGGGTAAATCGCCGCTCCAGACTCCCCACATGTCACAGCGGCTCAGGCAACCCACACAGCCGGCGAAGAACGATAGATCAAGACAGGGACTGCTTGATCACTACTTTACTGGGACCCAAGGACAAGGCCGCGAGCCTTCCAAGATGGCGCCGCCCGGGAAGGCCCAGAAGACAAGCAAATTCTCCCAGCCAGCTGCAACCACGGCCCGGACACTGAAGGGAACACACTCCCCAGCATCCCCGGTTCCATCCCCAGGTTCGGTGAGTGATTCTGCCCCCTGTGCCTCCCCAGCTTCTCTAGGAGGCCGCTCTGAGATCTCTGACTATCTCAGTGATGAGGACATTCGGCGCCATATTATGTCCCTGCCCACCAAAGAGGACTTGGAGCGCTTTACATGCAGGGTAGAAAAAGCCTTCACTGAGGATATAGCCCAACTGAAAGCTGACACCACACACCTGGGCAATAGAGTGGAATCTATAGAAGAAAAACTGGAGGAGGCCCTCCCCACTATTGCGCTGCTGCAATCACAATGTCAAATACAAAGCCAGCAGATTGAAAACATGCTTTGCCAGCTGGATGACGCTGAAAATCGCAGCAGGAGAGCCAACATAAGGATCAGAGGCCTGCCTGAAGCCACAGCATCAAGAGATATTATCCCCACACTGACAGACATCTTCAGGGATATACTGGGCCTATCAGCAACTACGCCAATAGAAATTGATAGGGCACACAGCCCTAAGACCCCCATCTCAAGACGTGGACAATCCTAGAGATATAATTTGCAAACTTCACAAGTACAATCTTAAAGACCGCATTATGCAAAAAATGCGGGGTAAACCATACTAGGATTTTGATGGCGCGCACTTATTTTTTTATCAAGATATCTCCAGGCGCACCCTCATGCAACGCAGAGCTCTACGTCCACTCCTGAGTGCCATTCAAGAGGCGGGTCTGCCGTACCGCTGGGGTTTCCCTTTCTTTTTACAAGTGACTAAAAATGGTCGCCAAGTCACATTGCGTAATAAGGATGATCTCCCAAACTTCCTCTCCACTCTTGACCTAGATCCAGTGGACTTTCCAGATTGGAGAAACACATTTGATGCTCCCGGGACTCAATTACCCTCTCAATGGTCAACAGTCTCCCGCAAGAACCGCAGAAGAGACAGACAACGCCAAAATCAAGATTCAGTGGAGGGGCCCTCCACCACACGAGATTAACGCTGCAGTCCCCATGTGATACCTTGATGACCATGGATGATCTACACTTTTAATATGCAGCCCTTATGTGATACCCTGAGGACTACAGGTGAACTATACATTTGCCATAAAAGATCCCCACCCACATTCCGAGATGTTCCCTTCTCTTTATCAATTGGATATGCAAAGCAAGCTATTCGAAAGCAAGCCTTCTGACCAACCATGATCACTAACTACAATCAACAAAAGAGGGACTCTAGCAGACAAAGCTCAAGACCCAGATGACCCCACACGAACACCACCCACCTTATATAACTGTCTCATCTATCTTACCTAGGCCCCATATAATGGAAGGCTGCACTTGCTCCCCCAGAATGACTCCCCCTGTCCAAACCCACAATTTATATGATGCGGTGGACGGAGACGGCACCCCATGTCTCCCCTCCGTGTTAAGGTTCATGTTTCCCCACGTAGGCCACCCCTCGTTGGGTATTGTCCCTAGTTGGGACATTAATCTAAGGTCTGAGGCCTCCTCCGTTGTTAGAGTAGACCTCACACCTCACATACAGAAGTTTTTCTTATTAACACTGTTACTCATAAGTTGTACTGTTTTGTATGTTTTAACAGTAATCTTTTTGTGCTTTCTTTTCCTTCACTTTTCTGACTTCCTCTACCCTTTCTCTACCCCACCCCCTCTTTCCCAGGAGCAATATACCACTGGGAGCTCCGCGTCGGACGGGCTCGGCCGCGCGGCGTACGTCCAAACATCTGACCCATCATGACTACACTGAAGGTAATATCCTATAATATAAGAGGCTTATGCTCCCCTGGGAAGAGGAGCAAATTATGGTGGGAACTCAAAAAAATGAAGGCACAAATAGTTTTCTTACAGGAAACCCATTTTACCCATCTTTCCTTACCTAGACTTCCAAACCACTTATACAACCAATGGTTCCACAGCACTTCCCCTAACTCAAAATCTAAAGGAACTACAATAGCGATCCACAAAACATGCCCTTTCCAACTTTCAGAAAGTAAAATAGACCCACAAGGTCGATACATTTTCCTGAAGGGTACCATAGCAGAACGCAAATACACATTCGCCACGATATACGCTCCCAACTCAAATCAAATCTCCTTCATAGATAAGGCCCTTGAACTTTTGACAGAGTTTAAGGAAGGATTTGTTGTCCTTGGAGGAGACTTCAACGTCAGCCCAGACCCCTCCATTGACACCTCAAACACTAGCCACACACACTCTTACGCCTTTTTAAAACATTTTTGTAAGTCCTTTTAATCACACATGCTTGTTGATAGCTGGAGGACCCTACATCCCGCAGAGAGGGACTTCAGCTATTACTCGGCAATACACAATGTCTATACCCATATAGACCAAATATATGTTGATCGGCCGGCGCTGGAGCTCCTACAGTCAGCATTCATTGGGAACATCACACTATCGGATCATGCACCGTTAGGTGTGACTCTCCAGCTCCCGTCTGGCTCTCGTAGGGCATGGATGTGGAGATTGAATGAAAATCTGCTGGATGATGCGGCTGTGGGGGCTAGAGTGTCGGAAGCCATCACAAATTATTTTAGAGAGAATACCACTAATGATGTCAAAGAAAGCATAGTATGGGAAGGTCATAAGGCTGTAATAAGAGGAGAACTAATATCTCTAGGGGCCAAACTTAAAAAGATGCTCCAAGCAGACTTCACAAGAGTACTGACTGCACTTCAAGAAGCAGAGCTGAAACATAAACAAAACGAGAGCCCTGAGGCATTGCAGAGGTTAACTGACCTACGAAACTTGTTGTTACGCCTACTAGATAGACAGACTCGTAAGCAAGCCAGACGCCTTTCACACAAATATTATGAACATGGAAACAAGTGTGGGCGCATGCTCGCTAGAGCTCTTCGCAAGAAACAAGCCCAGACTTATATCCACAAACTACGCTCCTCAAATGGAGACATTTCGGTTCGGTCCTCTGGAATTGCCTCGGGGTTCCAAGAATATTATACACAACTTTACAACCTGACCCCTGACCACCCTTTAGACGCCCAGACAAATAGAACCACAGCCATACGAGACTACCTGGCTTCAGCCGGTGTCCCACCCCTAAACGAAGATCAATGCACAGAACTAGAACTACCAATATCACCAGGAGAGATAGAGTTAACAGTGAAATCCCTGCCCAAAGGGAAAAGCCCAGGACCAGATGGTTTCAAGGGGACATATTATAAAACATTCCTACATCTTTTAAGCCCCCACATGTGCAGATACTTCAACTCCATCGCGGAAGGGAACCCTATCCCCACTGGAGCGCTTCTAGCACATATAACAGTACTGCCCAAAGAGGGCAAAGACCCGATGCTACCCCAAAGCTACCGGCCCATATCCCTTCTTAATGTTGATATTAAGATCATGGCGAAGGTATTAGCAAATAGACTTGGAAACCTTATACCTAACGTAGTCCACCCAGATCAAACAGGGTTCATTAAAGGGAGGGAGGCAAGAGACAACTCAGTTAGAGCCATCCAACTTATACACTGGGCATGTACCCGCCCACACTTAAAGCCTTACGTAATTCTCTCTACCGACGCTGAGAAGGCTTTCGATCGGGTTGATTGGACATTTCTAAAAATGGTGTTAGAGACTTTAGGACTTAAAACATGCATGCTATCCTCGATTCTAGCTCTTTACTCCACTCCCTGTGCACAAGTAAAGGTGAATGGAGTTCTATCCTCCCAATTCCCGATTCGGAATGGCACGAGACAGGGGTGCCCCCTTTCCCCTCTACTCTTCGCTCTAGTTCTTGAACAGTTATTATGCACTGTCAGAGCAAACACAAATATAAAGGGCTTAAAGGTTGGAACGACAGACCACAAACTGTCTGCCTATGCAGATGATGTTCTATTTCATCTATCAGAACCCCTGATCTCGCTGCCAAACCTGATGAAGGAACTAAACAAATTCGGATCATTATCAAACTTCAAAATTAATTTCTCTAAATCAGAAATTTTGCCCGTTCACTTGCCTCCCTCCTTGCTGAGTAACCTACAAAACGCCTTCCCGTTTGCCTGGGCCAAATCCTCAATTAGATACCTAGGAATACAACTGACAGACAGCTATGATACCCTATACACCACAAATTTCCCCCCACTCCTCAATAAAATTAAAAAAGACCTCTCACAATGGACTAAGACCGCTTTTACATGGATAGGGCGTGTCAATATAATCAAAATGAACATTTTACCCCGCATCCTTTTTTACCTACAAATGATCCCCATACCCTTACCGAACAAGTTTTTTTCCCAGATCAACAGTATATTATCGGGTTTCGTATGGAACGCACAGAAATCTAGAATAGCTTTGAGAGTGTTGAAATTATCTAAACTGATGGGGGGGCTGGGAATTCCTGACATTTTGAAATATTACAGAGCCATAGTCCTTCAGAGAATCCTCAGCTGGCGCTTCCACACCCAGCCCAAGCTTTGGGTCTCCTTGGAAAAGTGGCTAGCGGGCAGGAACCTGGCTTATGCTCCATGGCTACCCAGAGAGTGCAGGGGACTGTCAGAGGATACTTCCCCCCTGACACTTCACGCACTCTCCATTTGGGACAAATTAAACTCAGCTCTAAACCTGTCTCCCCCTATGTCACCACTAGCTCCATTAGGGGGATTCCTCTGGTTCCCACCAGGAGAACAAATGGCCTTCTTTGGTCCTTGGTTCGATGATGGTAATGCCAGCTGTGGGAAACTAATGCATGAAGGTAAATTAATGGACTTTGAATCTCTACAAAAGAGACACGAAGGCTCCAGAATGAATTTCTGGAGATATAGACAGCTCCACCACTTCTTCGAGACAAATGGGAAATCAATCAGAGACCTTTCCACTCTCACAAGCTTCGAAAAGATTTTCATAGAAGAAGATCCAATCCCTCACATGGTCTCGGAAATGTACCGTTTATTAAGTAATGCTACCGACAATCTTAGGCCAACCTATATCAGGGCATGGGAAAAGGACTTAAAGATGGACCTCTCCCCAACTCAACTGACACACCTTTACCATCTCACACACTCGAGCTCCATAGAATCCAAATCCCAGGAAACTAATTACAAAATTTTGTCACGATGGTACCGTGTACCAGCTGACTTAGCTCGCATCTACCCCTTGACATCAGATTTATGCTGGAGAGGGTGCAGACAAAAGGGTACACTCCTCCACATTTGGTGGGAATGCCCACTGATCCAACCATATTGGAGTGAAATTAAAAAACTAATAAAAGAGATTCTAGATCTTGACATCCCCATGTCCCCTGCATACTTCCTCCTACATATCCCACAAATGCCAATCAGTAGATACAGAAAATGCATATTGCCACATCTCCTAAACGCAGCCAGACGCCTCGTCCCGATTTATTGGAAACAAACCAAGACCCCTTCAAAAGTAGAATGGGTTAAGAAAGTGAACGACATTAGAGAAGCAGAACACTGGGTAGCGACCTGTAAGGGGAAAGTAGAAAGATTTGAAATTATATGGACCCCCTGGAAAGAGTATATGTCCGAACCTGATCACGAAAATTCCAGTTTAGACATAGCCCTGCTAGAGCTAGCAGAACCCTCCCTAAGATCCCGCCTTAACGCTAATAACACCACATGATGAACAAGATCCACTTCAAACACTGAAAAGACCTGCCGTGGCCGGGGCCCGTTCGCCGTGGAACTCTGAGACTTCTACAGATCATAAGGTACGCTCCTCACCTACCTTACCCACTCTCCCCACCTATCCTTCCCCTCCCCCACTTTAATTCTTTACCTATCCCCTTCTCTCTCTCTTTCACTTCCCCCCTTTTTTTTATTTTTTATTATTAAATATGATTTATAGAGTAATATTTTCTCGCCCGTAGATGGGATAATAACTGTATTATAAACTGCAGCAACCAGAAAAAAGACAACAGTGGCCAGTTGCGGGGGGGGGGGGGCTCAGCTCCTCAAAACCCTGTTGGGGCGGGGGGGCCGTGTCTCACACTCCGGAAAATGGGAACCTGGGGGGGTGCTTCCGCCGGCATGGCGGTCCGGGGGAGGTTGTTGGAGGCAGATGGCCCCCCTCTTCTCGGGCGGCCGTCGAGCAACCAGCTCCCGGGGTGAGGGAGGGCCGTTACTGGGCGGAACTTACTCATCAGGGATGTTTGGACTCAATAAGTTATCTAAAAGCCACAAAAACTGTGAACTAATCTTGTCTGAGATATGGTCAGCTGCAAAAACATGTGTCAGTACAAACCTTCTCCGGGCTCTGTTATACATATTTACTCTATGTAAAGTTTTTCACTGAACTGTTTTTGAAAATAAAGATTTTACAAAAAAAAAAAAAAAAAAACAACGTAGAGTAGGACCATTAACTCTGATAAACAGTAGTCCTGAAATGTTTTTTGTCAGAAGGGAAGCTCTGTTGGGAGTAACTATTAAATGCATTTGTGAGAATCCTCTTTCACACTCACTGGATGAAATTGGAACACTTTCTATGGCATTTATAAGAGGGCACAGGTCATCAAGCAAAGTTTTCTCAATCAAATATTCTCTGAAAATATGTATCATTTTCCTTTCATTCAACTGGAATCTAATGGACAAATTTCTAATTTCCTCCTCTCCAAAAGTAAGCTTTTGCTCAACATTGGCAGGCCAATGTTTGGAGTCAAGCACCCTGGTGCAGTTGGCAAGTGCAGAATCATTTTCAGTGAGCAGTCTACTCTCTATTGAAGATTTAAATTTTTCATAAAAAGCATCAGGACTTATGGGAGGGCCACTCTTAGCTTATTTTCTGTAAAGGGAGATTCTCTGGAAACAGAGCTTTTCAGAGGCAACAGCTGCTTCTTTATAATAAGAACCTGGCTCTGTTCTTCTGCTTTCAAAGAGTTGTACAATAGTTTGTATTTTTTTTATTTGCCCTGTAGAGATTTATTCTTCGCTCTTGCAACACCAAGCTTAATTCAGACAACTCTTGAGGAGCATTGCACATGAGTCCCAAATCCAATAAGAAGTTTGTGCTGGTAATTTTTCTCAATAGGCCTTCATACATACAGCGTTCAGTCTTGTCCTGGGCGGTATCTTGCTTTGCTTCTTCAAAATGACGAACCAACACTCTGTAGCTTTCCCACACTGCTGACACAGATCGGTAAGTAGATGCTACCCATCTTGTGCTGAGAACTCATCCTATTTTCAAAAGCTGCGCCTTTAGGAAGCTAGCACAAGCTTGCAGTTCTCTGCAGTTTTTGGGAGATGCATGATATAGTACATACAACTTATCCATAAAATCCTTAAACCTATTAATTCCTGATGTTTGTTTGACCGTATGTCCAACTGGCAATTCTAATCTGTGATTAGCACAGTGCCACAGGATAATTGAAGGAAATTTCTCCTTCAGCAATGTCCCAACACCACTCTTATTGACTAACATCACAGCTGCACCATCACATGTAACACTGATCAAATGTTCTCTTAACCACTTCAGCCCCGGAAGAATTTACCCCCTTCCTGACCAGAGCACTTTTTGCGACTCGGTACTGCGTCACTTTAACTGACAATTGCGCGGTCGTGCGACGTGGCTCCCAAACAAAATTTACGTCCTTTTTTTTCCCACAAATAGAGCTTTCTTTTGGTGGTATTTGATCACCTGTGCTTTTTATTTTTTGCACTATAAACAAAAAAAGGACAATTTTGAAAAAAAACGCATTATTTTTTACTTTTTGCTATAATAAACATCCCCCAAAAATATATAAAAAAACAATTTTTTTCCTCAGTTTAGGCCGATACGTATTCTTCTACATATTTTTGGTAAAAAAAAAAAAAAAAATCGCAATAAGCGATTATTGATCGATTTGCATAAAAGTTATAGCGTTTACAAAATAGGGGATAGTTTTATGACATTTTTATTAATATTTTTTTTTTTTAAATGGCGGCAATCAGCGATTTTTATTGTGACTGCGACATTATGGCAGACACATCCGACATTTTTGACACATTTTTGGGACCATTGTCATTTATACAGCAATCAGTGCTATACAAATGCACTGATTCCTATGTAAATGACACTGGCAGTGAAGGGGTTAACCACTAGGTGGCAGTGTAGGGGTTAAGTGTGTCCTAGGGGCGTGTTTTTAACTGTAGGGGGGATGGGCTGTGTGTGACACGTCATTGATCTCTGCTCCAATGACAGGGAGCAGAGAACAGTGACACTGTCACTAGGCAGAACAGGAGATGCTTGTTTACATTAGCATCTCCCCGTTCTTCCTCCCCGTGAGGCGATCGCAGGTATTCCCTTGTTGATCGAGTCCGCGGGACCCGCGACCCGACTCACGGAGCTTGCCGCGGGCACGCGCGCCCGCTGGCCGCCTCTTGAAGGGGAACGTACAGGTACGTGATTCTGCCTGTACGAGCCCTTCTGCTGCAGTATATCTGCGTGAGGTGGTCGGCAAGCGGTTAAGTAGTCATCCATTTATCCCATAAGAATGCAAGCAGTTAAGGAGAGAAGTGCAAATTCCTTTCGCATTCACGCTTTCCAGTTGAACTAAATCAAGAAAGAAATGTACTGGGGAATCCATTGCACTGTTTGCGAGAAGAAATCGAACATATACAATCAGTGTAGATGTTTGACTTAAAGTGGTCGACTCATCAATAATAAGGGCGATTTTACTTTTTGATCTTACGACTTCATTGACCAAGTTTTTTCTCATTTCTTGTGCGATGTGATTCACAATATTAATGCAGGCATTTGTTGAGTGAAGAATGCGGCCCATATTAACGACATTTAACTCCTGCAGATCTATTTCAGAGCAAAAACTATTGAAGAACTGGTTTTCTTTGGCTATTTTGTATGCAGTGCGAAAGATCTTCATAGTTATCTCTTTCTCTCGGGCCAAGTGTTTTAAACAAATCGTTTCAAGATGTTCATTTTTTCGTTCCAAAAGAATTTTTAAGACGGCCTTATGTGCAGCAACTTGGCCAGCAACTTGGCCAGGCAGTTTCAGGACTTTCAAGATAATTTAGATTAGTGCAAGAAAGACCATCAAGTGTGTCCAAAGTAGAAGGCAGAACTTCATCAGAAGACACAGAATCTAATTCAATTGGTGAAGAAACACATGAAGATGCAGACTGTAAAACAGTTTGACTGCTCTGCGTTCCCTGTCCTGGTTCACTTATTCGTAACTTTTTATTGCCGTGGGCAAAAAAGCTAGTTATCTTTTTCATGGTAAAAATTATTTAAAAAATGTTCTTCTTTCTAAAGAAATCTATTAGATGAATGGATGGGATGATGGATGAAGATGATCTGAAAATATAGATGAAAACTAACTAACAATGAAGGTAATGGCTTTGTATATTGTAAAGCACTAAGTTGTCAGGTCATATGAATAAACTAAAAAAGGTTATGTTCAGCAATAAAAAAAAAAAAAAAAAAAAAAAAGTACAAAGTTATTTTAATCAGGTTTTCTAATGATTTATAATAAACTTGATCGCTTAACCTGTGTAAGACTTCAAACTAAAAAAAAATTCAATATTCTAACAAATGTCAAGCTTAGCTTTTAGATCCTGTATCTACATTTTCACAACCCCCTGCGTTTACACATGTACCTCGGACCAGCCCCATGCATGCTGGAATGTTATTGTGTTGTGCACTACTGCACAGTGCTGAAAAATTTGTTGAGGGCTCATGCACACCATAGCTTTAAAACATACAGGAAAAAAAAAGGGGGGAGCGTACTTGGGAGCCCACAAGGCACACCCTGTAGAAATCAATGCAAGACTAAAATACATGTAACGTGTCAACATTTGTATACAGCCACCAACAGCTAAAATGTACACAAGGCCTGCGACTTGCATGGACCAAAGCATGCACCCCCATATATTGAGCAAAGAGACATTCCCAAATGTGCAGCATAGAGACATTCCCAAATGTGCAGCACAGAGACATTCCCAAATGTGCAGCACAGAGACATTCCCACGTGTGCGGCAAAGAGACATTCCCACGTGTGCGGCAAAGAGACATTCCCACGTGTGCGGCAAAGAGACATTCCCACGTGTGCGGCAAAGAGACATTCCCACGTGTGCGGCAAAGAGACATTCCCACGTGTGCGGCAAAGAGACATTCCCACGTGTGCGGCAAAGAGACATTCCCACATGTGAGGCACAGAGACATTCCCACATGTGCATCACAGAGACATTCCCAAATGTGCGGCACAGAGACATTCCCAAATGTGCAGCACAGAGACATTCCCAAATGTGCGGCACAGAGACATTCCCAAATGTGCGGCAAAGAGACATTCCCACGTGTGCGGCAAAGAGACATTCCCACGTGTGCGGCAAAGAGACATTCCCACGTGTGCGGCAAAGAGACATTCCCACGTGTGCGGCAAAGAGACATTCCCACATGTGCATCACAGAGACATTCCCAAATGTGCGGCAAAGAGACATTCCCACCTGTGCGGCACAGAGACATTCCCAAATGTGCAGCAAAGAGACATTCCCAGTGCATTAGAGACAGCCACAGTCCAGCAAAGAGACCATCCAGCCCAGCAAAGAGACCACCCAGCTTAGTCCAGCAAAGAGACCATCCAGCCCAGCAAAGAGACCACCCAGCTTAGTCCAGCAAAGAGACCGTCCAGTCCAGCAAAGAGACTACCCAGCAAAGAGACCGTCCAGTTCAGCAAAGACTACCCAGCAAAGAGACCTTCCAGGCCAGAAAAGAGACTGTCCAGCTTAGTCCAGCAAAAAGACTGCTCAGCTTAGGCCTGTGACTCACATGGACCAAAGCATGCATCCCCATATTTTGAGCAAAGAGACATTCCCAAATGTGCAGCAGAGAGACATTCCCAGCAAAGAGACCACCCAGCTTAGTCCAGCAAAGAAACCGCCAGCAAAAAGGCCACCCAGCATAGTCCAGCAAAGAGACCGCTCAGCCCACCAAGAGACTGTCAGCAAAAAGACCACCCAGATTAGTCCAGCAAAGAGACTGCCCAGCAAAGATACCGCCCAGATTAGTCCAGCAAAGAGACTGCCCAGGAAAGAGACTGCCCAGGGAAAGAGACTGCCCAGCCCAGCAAAGAGACCGCCCAGCAAAGAGACTGTCCAACTTAGTCCAGCAAAGAGACTGCCCAGCAAACAGTGCCTAGGGAAAGAGATTGCCCAGCAAATAGTGCCCAGGTTAAGAGACTGCCCAGCAAAGAGTGCCCAGGGAAAAAGAGTGCGCAACCCAGTCAGGAGACCACACAGCACAAGCCCATTGAGAATGATTATTTTTTACAACACACCTGGGGCTAGTGAGGAGGTGTAGGAGGAAGACCGCCTGACAGGCTACTTACCATCACTATCCACATCGGACACACGTCGCCAAACCGATCTCCCGCACAGCACTGAGGGGCAGGGCAGAGCCACGGAGTACAGATCACTCCACCTTCCGCTCTCACAAGCTCCATTCGATCCCTCGGGGCAGTGCGCAGTAGGAGGAGGCGGGGGAGCCATCGGAAATTTTGGGGCCCCTTACACAGCTTTATGCCTGGGCCCCCAACATTCCTCAGGGCCCACCCACTGGCTGTCCTACCGAATCATCCCACTGAGTCATCATCTGCATCCTTCTCCACAATGTAACCCTCATCCTCATCCCCACCCAGAATCATTTGCCTCCATCTCCAAGAGATGGGATGGGTGATTCTGTGTGGGGATGAGGATGATGGAGAGGGATGGATGATCCGGGGTGGGGATGAGGATGAGGGAGAGGGATGGATGATCCGGGGTGCGGATGAGGGAGAGGGATGTATGATCCGGGGTGGGGATGATGGAGAGGGATGGATGATCCGGGGTGGGGATGAGGGAGAGGGATGGATGATCCGGGGTGGGGATGATGGAGAGGGATGGATGATCTGGGGTGGGGATGAGGAAGAGGGATTGATGATCCGGGGTGGGGATGAGCATGATGGAGAGAGATGGATGATCTGGGGTGGAGATGATGGAGAGGGATGGATGATCCGGGGTGGGGATGAGGGAGAGGAATGGATGATCCGGGGTGGGGATGAGGATGATGGAGAGGGATGGATGATCCGGGGTGGGGATGATGGAGAGGGATGGATGATCCGGGGTGGGGATTATGGAGAGGGATGGATGATCCGGGGTGGGGATGAGGATGATGGAGAGGGATGGATGATCAGGGGTGGGGATGAGGATGATGGAGAGGGATAGATGATGCGGGGAGGGGATGATGGAGAGGGATGGATGATCCGGGGTGGCAATGAGGATGATGGAGAGGAATGGATGATCCGGGGTGGGGATGAGGATGATGGAGAGGGATGGATGATGGATGATCCGGGGTGGGGATGAGGATAATGGAGAGGGATGGATGATCCGGGGTGGGGATGAGGATGATGGAGAGGGATAAGGATGATTCTGGGTGGAGATGAGAGTTACATTGTGAAGAGGCTCTCCACAATGTAACTCATCTTCACCCAAAAACATCCTCCTCCCTCTCCACAATGTAACTCCATTATGTTAGTTTGACAGGGTCAGGTGTACGATGTTCCATCTGGGAGATTAAATACAGACAGTCCACTCATCAAACCAATCTAAATCTATCTACAGCAGCACAATGCAGCACACAGATTGACTTTAGTGACTTACCATGTCTGCATCACATGCACAGCACTGACGAGGCTGGCCACACCCCCTCCCTGAGATCACATTACTAACCTATCACCACTGTCACACCCCGTCTCAGCAGGGAAGCAAAGATCATGGATCATCTGCGGGGCGGAGGAGCCGGCACGGGACTACACAGCTCTGCTGTAGAGAGGTTTATCTGTGTTCCCTCCACGGGAGGCAGGGCGCAGGCTATACAGAGATTAGGAAGTTTGTTAAGGCCCCTTTCACACTGGGGCGGGGCCGGCATTGGTGGTAAAGCGCCGCTATTGTAAGCGGCACTTTACCGTCGGTATTCGGCCGCTAGCGGGGCGGTTTTACCCCCACTAGCAGCCGAGAAAGGGTTAAAAACCACTGCAAAGCGCCTCTGCAGAGGCGCTTTGCCAGCGGTATATCTGCGCTGTCCCATTGATTTCAAAGGGCAGGAGCGGTGAAGGAGCGGTATACACTCCGCTCCTTCACTGCTCCGAAGATGCTGCTAGCAGGACTTTTTCTCCCGTCCTGCTAGCCCACCGCTCCAGTGTGAAAGCCCTCAGGGCTTTCACACTGGAGAGACAGCAGCAGCTGTTTCGGCTCGGTTTGCAGGCGCTATTATTAGCGCAATAGCGCCTGCAAACCGCCCCAGTGTGAAAGGGCCCTTACAGACAGGATGCCTGACAATAGGTGGCGGAACGCAGTTTCGGGGCGTTCCGCCAGAAAAAAAGCCCTGCCTAAAGTTAACGCAGGAGAGTGGAGAGCCAACTTTCGGAGCAGCACAGAGCTCTTCTCTCTCTCTTGCAACTCCTGTGGGCACCGCTCCTGCTAGCAGGGTTAAGAGGAAGTGCAGTAGATATCACTCTGCCTTATACTGCAGCCAGAACAAGAGAAGAGGCCCACGGCCACCTGCTCAGTCTGCGGCTGGCGCATGTTTTATGATGGAGGGACAGTGGGTCAGCATGCCAAAGAGGCAGTCTACCAGTCACCTGGCCTCAGTTGACTGGTTGATTGTAATTGACTGGTTGCCCATCCCCGCCATAAACAATTAAGTAGATGATTTAATCCTCAGGGTAATATAATAACATGTGGAATATTAATCCCAATGACCATCTAATAGCAACATTTCTACAAATTAGCTCAAATGAAAGCAAAAGACATATCCTAGCATAACAATATGTATTAAAAACATTCATTAAAAAGAACAAGCACTTATACCATATATGTAGTACAATAGCAGAGGTACAGCGTAATCCCACAGATAAGCATCAGTTTACATCATGAGTGCAGGCACTCATAACTCAAGGTGCTTTGCATTTAATCTTAGTAGCATAATAGCATGTCCACCCAAAGTATTCTGTCTTCTATATACACCACATGTTAACCATATTTTGACCTCCTCTATTTGTTAAAGTGCAGTATTCTAAAAAATTAAACTCTAATGCCGCGTACACACGATCGGGATTTTGGTCGTAAAATGATATGATGGCTTTTCCGACGGGATTCCGCTCAAGCTTGCCTTGCATACACACGGTCACACAAAAGTTCGCTGTACTTTCGACCGTCAAGAACGCAGTGACGTACAACACTACGAAGAGCCGAGAAAATGAAGTTCAATGCTTCCAATCATGTGTCGAATTGTTTCCGAGCATGCGTAGGAATTTTGCGCGTCGGAATTGCTACAGACGATCGCATTTTCGGATAGGAACTTTTTCCGACCGAAAAATTGAGAACATGCTCTCAATCTTTTGCTGACTGGAATTCGGCCAGCAAAAGTTTGATGGAGTACACACACGGTCGCATTTTCCGACCAAAAGCTCTCATCGGTCTTTTGCTGGCCGAATTTCCGTTCGTGTGTGCGCAGCATAAGTGCTTTATAAATAAAATAACAGAGCGCGCACTTTTTCTATGGTGTCTCCCTCACTCATTCACATGGGAGGGGGGCATATTCTAAAGGAGCTTCCAGATACCAATATGTTCCCCAAATGTACCCCACATTCAACAGGCCAGAGATGTGGGCATATAGTCCTTGTCCTCATCTACAGTGTTGGGGGCACGTTCATTGTTCCAATCCCAGCCAGCCCTGTCTGGATAAGGGGATCTGGTCTGGATTTTTACAGGGACCCTACAACTTTTTATTAGTCACGGGATACCCCTCAAAATCCTACCAAACCCTCTTAAAGATCATTTTTTGGGGGGGGGTTCGCATGGGGCCCCCTCAAAATCTATAACAGACTTTCATCCTAGAATTCCAGACAAGGGTCTGTTATGAATTTTAAGTTGAAACCCACTCTGTTTTTATTTATATTTTTCTCACAGCCCCCCTCAAAAATTCATACCTATAGATGTTGAGGGGGAAATACACTTTTTTGTTTGTTTTGGGTTCTTCATGGCATGTGACCTAGTAGGATTCAGGCCACATATTCACTGCCTCATTTGCAAATTGAATGGCAACCTGCATATTCTCTTTATATGTTTCATTTAAAATAGGTCTTTGAGACAAGAAAGAAACTTGAACACCTATTGTGTCTGAAAGTTCAGCTGATTATTGTTTTTTTTAGTTCTATTACTTCTTTTCCAGTGATTAAATATTATACATACGGTCAGGTCCATAAATATTGGGACAACGACACAATTCTAATCTTTTTGGCTCTATACACCACCACAATGGATTTGAAATGAAATGAACAAGATGTGCTTTAACTGCAAAATTTCAGCTTTAATTTGAGGGTATTTACATCCAAATCAGGTGAATGGTGTAGGAATGACAACAGTTTTTATATGTGCCTCACACTTTTTAAGGGACCAAAAGTAATGGGACAGATTAACAATCATCCATCAAACTTTCACTTTTTAATACTTGGTTGCAAATCCTTTGCAGTCAATTACAGCCTGAAGTCTGGAATGCATAGACATCACCAGACGCTGGGTTTCATCCCTGGAGATGCTCTGCCAGGCCTCTACTGCAACTTCAGTTCCTGCTTGTTCTTGGGGTATTTTCCCTTCAGTTTTGTCTTTTGCAAGTAAAATGCATGCTCAATCGGATTCAGGTCAGGTGATTGACTTGGCCATTGCATACCATTCCACTTCTTTCCCTTAAAAAACTCTTTGGTCGCTTTTGCAGTATGCTTCAGGTCATTGTCCATCTGCACAGTGAAGGGCTGTCCAATGAGCTCTGAAGCATTTTGCTGAATATGAGCAGATAATATTGCCCGAAACACTTCAGAATTCATCCTGCTGCTTTTGTCAGCAGTCACATCATCAATAAATACAAGAGAACCAGTTCCATTGGCAGCCATACATGCCCACGCCATGACACTACCACCACCATGCTTTACCGATGAGGTGGTACGTTTTGGATCATGAGCAGTTCCTTTCCTTCTCTATACTCTTCTCTTCCCATCACTCTAGTACAAGCTGATCTTGGTCTCATCTGTCCATAGGATGTTGTTCCAGAACTGTGAAGGCTTTTTTAGATGTTGTGTGGCAAACTCTAATATGGCCTTCCTGTTTTTGAGGCTCATCAATGGTTTACATCTTGTGGTGAACCCTTTGTATTCACTCTGGTGAGTCTTCTCTTGATTGTTGACTTTGACACACATACACCTACCTCCTGGAGAATGTTCTTGATCTGGCCAGTGTAATAGCTCGTACGTCACCCGTTGGGCCCCTTCTGCTAATTTCGTGTTTATCTCGTGTTAGTAGAAGTTTGGTGAGAGCCGATTCATGCTTTTTCAGACTCGTGTTTTTCAGATCATTTAACTGTTGTTCAGTTTGTGCTTGTGAGGTTTGTATCTGCTTTTCAGTGCATGTAGTCAGTTCGCATTGATTTATCAGTGTGTTATTGTTGGCTCGTTGCTGATTTTCAGCTCGCTCTTCACAGGCCTTGCTGTTCTTCAGTGCGTTCTGTTAAGTGCGTTCTGACCAGCCGACCGTTTTGAAGCCATGTTTTGTGTACATACTCGTCGTAGAGCTCATGCATTGTATGTGCTTGGTGCTGTAGTTCATTCTTCAGCCCAAGCCCAGTCCATGAACAAGGCGAGGAGGAGTTCATGGACGAAGAATTGGTTGCTCCAGCATGACCAATTCTCTCACATACCTTTGATCTGTGAGAATAATTCTGAGGATTTCAGGAATTTTCTCAGGATGACAGACCCCATTTTTTCACTGTTTGTTGGCTTTGCTGACCCCTTATATCAGCAGGCAGGATACCTGCATGAGGCAAGCCATCAATCCGGAGCAGAGGCTAGTCGCCACGTTGCGGTACTTGGCGACAAGGAGAAGCCTGAAGGACCTTAAGTTCTCGACAGGCATCTCCCCCCAGGCTCTGGGGATCATTATCCCAGAGACCTGTTCTGCCATCATCCAGGTCCTGCTGAAGGACTATATTAAGGTAATATTTTTATCCTTTAACATCACATTTCATTGTAGTTAATGTTTGCTAATGTAATGTATTTCTTTACTCAAACACTAATTACCATGATTACAATATGCTGTGAATGTCTCCTTTGTCCTCATGCATGCTGTAATTTTTTTAATGTTCTTTTTTGTCCTGCATGCATATTTGCCTTCACTAACCTCCCCAGCATGCTATGCTGGGCCCATATCCACCTAGTCTAGTCACTTAACAATGTATTTTGTCATCTCCATTGTAGTGCTTTACCCTAAAATGTATCCAAATGGTCTGTGTGTCCTTAAATTGCTTTATAATCCCCCCCCAAAATGTATCCAAATGGTCTGTGTGTCCTTAAATTGCTTTATAATCCCCCCCCCTAAAATGTATCCAAATGGTCTGTGTGTCTTTAAATGGCTCTTTAATCCCCCCCCTAAAATTTATCCAAACGGTCTGTGTGTCCTTAAATTGCTTTATAATCCCCCCCCCCAAGTTTATCCAAATGGTCTGTGTGTCCTTAAATTGCTTTATAATCCCCCCACAAAAAAAAAAAATTATCAATGGGCCATCAGTGGGGGTGAGGAATATGATAAGTGGGCCTTATATTTTAGTCTTTTAAATAATACTTAAAAGTAATGTTATACTGATGCTGGGCAAGAATGTTTTTTGTGTAATGTGCTTGCAATATTATGTGCAAAAGCACTTATATTTTTTTTCTTGTTTGACTCCCCAGTTTCTTTCAACGCCACAGGAATGGCAGACTGTGGCATCCCATTTTGCCACCCGTTGGGACTTTCCCTACTGTGGAGGGGATATAGATGGGAAACACGTCCACATCGTGCCACCACCCCATTCGGGGTCATACTATTTTAATTATAAGTGGTTTAATAGTATTGTGTTAATGGCCGTGGTGTCGGGACAATATGAATTTCTGTATGTGGACGTGGGGAAGAATAGCCGGATGGAGGAGTCTTCACCCAGACGGAGTTCTACCAGCGTCTCCAGAGTGGTGGCCTGGGATTGCCACCTGATGTGGATAACGTGGAAGAACTCCCCTGTGTCTTCATTGCAGATGAAGCCTTCAGTCTGGGCAAGCACCTGATGAGGTCATTCCTCCAAAGGACCCTCACCCCAGAGAGGAGGGTTTTTAACTTCCGGCTGGCCAGAGCGAGAAAAGTTGTGGAGAATGCCTTCGGGATAATGGCCAGCCGGTTCCGCCTGTTTCAGAAAGCCATCCACATGACGGACTACAAACTAAATCACATTATCCTAGCGTGTTGCATCCTGCACAATTATTTACACAAACATTCAAGCAATTATCTTGCATCTGTCGGGCCTGAGGCCGGACTTACAGAGATAAAATCTCGAAATGTATTTATTGCTTGCCTTTCTTTTTGGCTGTCTCCTAGGTTATCCTAGTGCACTTGTAGTGCCAAGTGTATTTTCCTTTAGTAAATAAGCCCCATTGTCACTGTAAACACTAAATAACTTTCAAAAATGGTATTGAGCATTGAAAGAAGAAGCCACACATTTTGTTGAATAAAACATAATTTTTAATCTGTGCACATTCACATTGTTCAAACAATATATTTTTTGTGTTTTTTAAACATTTTTTGTTTTTGTTTTTGTTTTTTGTTTTTTACAGGCTTCATTTTATTATTTTATTTATTTATTTATTTTAATTATTTAATTTTTACAAACAGGACTCTTTTTTTTTTTTTACAAACAGGCCTCATTTTTTTTTCTTTTTTAAACAAACAGGCCTCATTAAAAAAAAAAAAACAAACAGGCATTATTACAATTAAAAATTGAATATATTATTAATATTAATATATTAATATTAAAGAATGTTTTTACAATTTTTAAAAGTCAAAGCCCAGAGTAGGGTCAGCAAAAAAGGAAATGAAGAACATGATCAATGTTTTATTTTGGAAAAAGGGATTAGATTCTCCCCAAAACATCGATCATGTTCCTCATTTCCTGCTGCATATTGTCCAGCCGATTACGCATTAGGTCAATGGTATTGCGCATGGCATCAATATCCCGATTCCAGGCCATGATCTGGCCAATCAATCTTTGGGTGCTGTCCGTTGTAAATGCTTCCCCTTCCACAACCAGAACATCACCTAAAATTGATGAAAAAAATTAATTTAGAAATATGCAGGCATACATAGATTACCAGAAGCTGAGGTGTCAGACACTCATCTGGTGGGGTGCACATGTCGCCCACTTCCTCCACCTCTCCTTCGTCAACATCCTTGGGGGGGCGCTGGTGCTTCAAACTGGTTCCACCGCTTCCCCTTCCACAACCAGAACACCGCCCCACCGCTCCGTCCTCCACATCCTCGGTGGGGCTTGGACTGATTTCCCAATCCAGCAGGCGAGGTCGGGGGTCCCTGAGATCAGGTTGTCTGAGTCATTTCTCCCCTATGAGAATGAAACAAAAGGTATACTTAGCACATAGATATTTGAGTGCAGGAATAGGAATATGAAACATTGTATTGAAGTGGTGTACAATTGTCTGTTTGGGCAGAGATCCAAGTTGAAGACATGATTAAAATCCACTTTGAAACAAGCCGGAATACCTACTTTTTTTGGCCACATTTCACAGATAGAGACACCCCAACAAGTATCCACTGGAGCACCTGTGTGGGTTACCCTAAAAAATGTATTCTGGTGTCCCATACTAGTGCTTCTGAGTCCAGATGTGTAAACAGCTGCTGAGTGTCCTCTCCTTACATTCCACAGAATGAAATTCGCTATTCATTCTAGTTTCAAAAACAACTAGACAACAATGTCCTAAACTTCGTTTAAAATAAGACAAATTTCCAAGACCAAAATGTTGTTTCAACCCTGTATCAACTAAATACATCGTATATAGTAGCTAACGATGTTCCTACGAATGATGTTTCCAACGAACGAATAACGATTAAAACTGTACAGTAAAGAAAAGCACATGGATCAGCATGCAAGTTAATAATCAGAATAGGAAATACACGACAAGTACTTACTTTTTTTAAGAACTTTCTTAATTCGTCTGTACTGATCCGGCTCCCTCAATTTAAGGTCGGACCATTGTTTCCTCAGCTGGTCTTTAGAGCGTCGTACCCCAAAATTCTGATGCAGGGTCTTCACCACTTTGGACATTATTTATTAAAAAAAATATATATATATATAAATTAGGCTGGGCAACGGTCCATGCTTCCCATCGTAATCTTTTCTCTGCAAAATTGCTACCATCTCCACCATCTCTTCAAAGGCCATATTGGAGGCCTTAAATCTCCTCTTCCCGGATCGGGATATTTCGGGCTCCGGGCTTTCCTCGTTACTGGAGTTAGTAGTAGTTAGACACACCTGCTGTGTCTCCGCCATTGTTACTCCTACTGCGCACCGTAGAGAGAAGAGGTGGAGAATATTCATGAAAAAGAACGTCAGGGGGCGGGCGACGCAGGCGGAGTTTAACGCAAGCGCAGTGTATAGAAAGCTAACCCACATGTGCCGTGCGTATGTTCTGTGCGCGGAGGAAGTGAAGTTACGAGCGTCCAAAACTAAGGTAAATTTTCTTTACTTTGTAGCGGCCTATACTGCTTAAAGAGTGATACTTATGTTTGTGATAACATTATGTGAGTTTAGGCTGACATTAGTGTTTTTGTCTTGTGTATTGTGTTACAGCAAAAATGAATAACAAGTTTAAGGACCCTGAATTTCTGATACCATTTATTGATAAGTACAGGGAGATAAGACCTGACCAAGACCTGAAGCGCCAAACAGTATGTTGTCTACCGGGCGCTCGGGTTCGGCACATCACGGATCTTGTGGACAGATTACTGGGAGGGGCTGGGGAAGACCCAGCTGTCATGGTGCACGTTGGCACCAATGACAAAGTCAGAGGCAGATGGAGTGTCCTAAAGAACGATTTTAGGGACTTAGGAGCTAAATTGAGGAAAAGGACCTCCAAGGTAGTATTCTCAGGAATACTACCGGTACATCGAGCCACACCAGAAAGGCAGAGGGAGATTAGGGAAGTAAACAAGTGGCTGAAGAGCTGGTGTAGTAAGGAGGGGTTTGGGTTCCTGGAGGACTGGGCCGACTTCTCAGTCGATAACCGGTACTATAGAAGGGACGGACTGCACCTAAATGAGGAGGGTGCAGATCTGCTGGGAATGAAGATGGCCAAAAAGTTAGAGGGGTTTTTAAACTAGACGATGGGGGGGAGGGTCCAGAGGTAGAGATAGTCAGCACGGAAGATATTCCAGAGGGTAGTATTGGGGGCATTAGTGGTAAGTTAACCAAAGCACAAAAACACAAGGTAAGTATAGTAGCAAGCCCTAGTTGCAATCTCGAAACACCCAATACAAGGACAATATGGGACCGGTCTAAACTATGTGGCATGTTCACCAATGCCAGGAGCATGGCGGACAAGATGGGTGAACTAGAGATACTGTTGTACGAGGAGGATTTGGATTTTGTGGGAATTTCAGAGACCTGGTTCAACAGCTCTCATGATTGGCTGGCAAACATTCAAGGGTATACCCTTTACCGCAAGGATAGAGAGGGTAAAAAAGGGGGAGGGGTATGCCTATATATCAAGAATAATGTACAAGTGAATGTGAGAGATGACATTACTGAGGGAGCTAGGGAGGAGGTGGAATCCTTATGGGTAGAGCTCCAAAGGGATGAAGCTAAGGGGAAAATAATACTGGAAGTATGCTATAGGCCCCCTAACCTGAGGGAGGAAGTGGAGACAGATCTCCTATCACAATTTGGATTAGCAGCAAGGATGGGAAGTGTTATCATAATGGGGGATTTAAATTATCCAGACATAGACTGGGCGGAGGGAACCACGCATTCATTTAAGGCTCGCCAGTTCCTTAATGTCTTGCAGGACAATTTTATGGGTCAGATGGTAGACGCACCAACTAGAAATAGAACATTACTGGATCTACTGATTACCAACAATACAGACCTGATCAGGGATGTGGAAATACGGGGCAATTTAGGTAACAGCGATCACAGGTTAATTAGTTTCAGTATAAATCACACAAATAGGAAACATAAAGGGAATACAAAGACACTGAATTTCAAAAGAGCCAACTTCCCTAAACTACAAACCTTGCTAAAAGGCATAAATTGGGAAAAAATATTAGGAACAAAGAATACGGAGGAGAGATGGGTTTGCTTTAAGAGCATATTAAATAAGGGCATTAGCCAATGTATCCCATTGGGTAATAAATTTAAAAGAGCGAACAAAAGCCCTGGATGGCTTAACTCCAATGTAAAAATGCATATAAAAGCAAAGGAGAAGGCCTTCAAAAAATACAAGGTTGAGGGATCATCATCAGTATTCAGACTTTATAAAGAATGCAACCAGAAATGTAAGGGTGCAATTAGGACGGCTAAGATAGAACATGAAAGACACATAGCGGAGGAGAGCAAAAAAAATCCCAAGAAATTCTTTAAGTATGTAAACAGTAAAAAAGGGAGGACAGGCCATATTGGCCCCATAAAGAATGAGGAAGGACATCTGGTTACAAAGGATGGGGAGATGGCAAAGGTATTGAATTTATTCTTCTCCTCAGTCTTCACAAGTGATTCGGGGGGCTTCAGTAACCAAAACTGCAGTATTTATCCTCATGACACAACACAGGAAGCACCTCCGTGGTTAACAGAGGACAGAATTAAAATTAGACTTGAGAAACTTAACATTAATAAATCACCGGGACCAGATGGCTTGCATCTGAGGGTACTTAGGGAACTCAGTCAAGTGATTGCCAGACCGTTGTTCCTAATTTTTACAGACAGTCTACTGACTGGAATGGTACCAGCTGATTGGAGAAAAGCCAATGTAGCACCAATATTTAAAAAGGGCCCAAAATACATCCCTGGGAATTACAGACCAGTTAGCCTAACATCAATAGTATGTAAACTCTTGGAGGGGATGATAAGGGACTATAATACAAGATTTTAGTAATAAGAACGGTATCATTAGCAGTAATCAGCATAGATTCATGAAGAATCGTTCTTGCCAAACCAATCTACTAACCTTCTATGAGGAGGTGAGTTGCCATCTAGATAAAGGAAGGCCCGTAGAAGTGGTGTATCTGGATTTTGCAAAAGCATTTGACACAGTTCCCCATAAACATTTACTGTACAAAATAAGGTCCGTTGGCATGGACCATAGGGTGAGTACATGGATTGAAAACTGGCTACAAGGGCGAGTTCAGAGGGTGGTGATAAATGGGGAGTACTCGGAATGGTCAGGGTTGGGTAGTGGGGTTCCCCAGGGTTCTGTGCTGGGACCAATCCTATTTAATTTGTTCATAAATGACCTGAAGAATGGGATAAACAGTTCAATCTCTGTATTTGCAGACAATACTAAGCTAAACAGGGCAATAACTTCTCCGCAGGATGTGGAAACCTTGCAAAAAGATCTGAACAAATTAACGGGGTGGGCAACTACATGGCAAATGAGGTCCAATGTAGAAAAATGTAAAATAATGCATTTGGGTGGCAAAAATATGAATGCAATCTATACACTGGGGGGGAGAACCTCTGGGGTAATCTAGGATGGAAAAAGACCTGGGGGTCCTAGTAGATGATAGGCTCAGCAATGGCATGCAATGCCAAGCTGCTGCTAACAAAACAAACAGAATATTGGCATGCATTAAAAAGGGGATCAACTCCAGAGATAAAACGATAATTCTACAAGACTCTGGTCCGGCCGCACCTGGAGTATGCTGTCCAGTTCAGGAAGGATGTACTGGAAATGGAGCGAGTACAAAGAAGGGCAACAAAGCTAATAAAGCGTCTGGAGGAAAGGTTGCGAGCACTGAACTTATTCTCTCTGGAGAAGAGACGCTTAAGAGGGGATATGCTTTCGATATACAAATACCGTACTGGTGACCCTACAATAGAAATAAAACTTTTTCCGCAGAAGAGAGTTTAACAAGACTCGTGGCCACTCATTAAAATTAGAAGAAAAGAGGTTTAACCTTAAACTACGTAGAGGGTTCTTTACTGTAAGAGCGGCAAGGATGTGGAATTCCCTTCCACAGGCGGTGGTCTCAGCGGGGAGCATCTATAGCTTCAAGAAACTATTAGATAAGCACCTGAATGACCGCAACATACAGGGATATATTATGTAATAATGACACATAATCACACACATAGGTTGGACTTGATGGACTTGTGTCTTTTTTCAACCTCACCTACTATGTAACTATGTATAAGGAATCTGTGGGAGGTCAAACACCCTCAATATTACATTAAACCAGTAAGGAAGTTAACGCTGGAGAGACTTCTGGCATTTGTGCAGGCTTTCATCCCAGAAGCAACCGTGGAGATTTTGGAAAAGAAAATTGGGATCTTGCGAAATATGTATAGGAGGGAGCATAACAAGATCCAGACTTCCTGAGATCAGGAGCATCAGTAGCTAGGGGTGCAACGGATCATCACCGATCCGTGACCCGAATGGTTCAGCCTGTTCAGATCGGCACACACGTGATCTGCGGAGCACTCCGCCGCCTCGGTCTTAGGAAAGGCCGCGGCTTCGGCCCAGCTCCGGAGCGGTGGCCATCTTGGTACACCCGGCGGCGGCCTAGGTGAGCAGCGTGCTGACGTCATCATCACCCGCCTTAAGCAAGCAGACAATTGTAGGGGAGATGTGTGGAGATGTGAATATTACAGTGGGGGGAGATGTGAATATTAGTGGTGGAGATGTGGATATTACAGTGGGGGGAGATGTGGATATTACAGTGGGGGAGATGTCCATTGCAGTGGGGAGATGATGTGGATATTACAGTGGGGAGATGACATGGATATTACAGTGGGGGAGATGACGTGGATATTACAGTGGAGAGATGACGTGGATATTACAGTGGGGAGATGACGTGGATATTACAGTGGGGGAGATGACGTGGATATTACAGTGGGGAGATGACATGGATATTACAGTGGGGAGATGACGTGGATAATATATTACAGCAGTGGGGGAGATTGTGCATATTACAGTGGGGAGATTGTGGATATTACAGTGGGGACTATATGGTGGTGGAATTTTCACAGGTTTTTGTAAACTCAATTAATTTTTTTTTTTTTGTTGATGCGAAAATGATCCGATCCATGACTCTTGATCCGAGGAACGATCCGAACCGTGAGTTTTTTGATCCGTTGCACCCCTATCAGCAGCTGATGTGTATGTACCCAGGCTGTGGTACTTCGAAAAACTAAGTTTTCTTGATGACCAGACTGAAGCCAGGGAATCACTTTTGATCCTTCCCTCCAACCTTCCCTTCACCCTTCCCTCCACCCCAGCAGAGGCTGATGAGGACCAACCTGGGGCTTCCATCCTGGAAGAACCGGATGCGACCATCTGGAGCCAGGTATATTATTTTTAGACATATTTAGTGTCCTAATATTAATGATGTTAACTAGATGTTCTAATTGATTACCTATTAAGGATTTGCTCCAAAAAATGATGTCTACATATCAATTGACAGTAGTGGCCAAAAATGTTTGTCACCAGCTTGAAAAAATGCTGGTGTCAGAATGATACTCTTTTATATGTATTAACATTGAATTTGCAAGTCTTGAGCTGAAAATTGTGTGTGATTGATGAACCAAAAACTAAAACAATGTCCCTTTTTTATAAGCAGGATGAGCTCAGCCAGGAGGAAGGTGTGGAAAGTGGCAGGCAGGAGGAGGACGGGCCCAGTGACAGCCAGGAGGTGGCCGGGCCCAGTAGGAGCCTCACACAATCGCAAGTGTCTCCCCTCCGCCTTCAAACAAAAAGGCCCAGAAAGGGGACGGTGACAGAGGAGGCATCACTGCGCCTCATGAGAGAAGCTACAAATTTCCTCAAGAGCCCCCCCGAAGCTGAAGAGGCCTATGGCTCCTATATAGCCAGCAGGTTGCTCGAAATGGAGAAGGGCCAACGCCTCCTGTGTGAAAAACTGTTTTCTGATGTCCTTCACAAGGGGCTGAGGGGCGAGTTGACTGTCAACACCCAAATAAATGAGAAAGCCCCTCCTCCTCCTCCTTCTCCTCCTGTCAAAAGTCAACCACCAGAGCCACAGCCTCCAAGGAACGCTGCAGGGCAGCGTGGAGGGAAGGCTGTAGGGAAGGGTACAGGGCAGCGTGGAGGGAAGGCTGCAGCGAAGAGAAGAACATGATGACCTGGCTTCAGTCTGGTCTGACAGAAGATGCAGGCTGGTGTAGTACCACAGCCTGGGGACATATATGTCATCTGCTGCTGCTCTTGATCTCTGGGATTCCTGGACCAGATTGTGCTCCCTATTATATGGACTCCTCAAGATCCCAATTTTCTTTTCCACAGACTTGATGTGTGCCCTGGGGCCAAAAGGCTTCACAAATTCCAAAAGTTTCTCCAGCGTTGACTTCATCTTCATATTTTGTTAACCAGAATAAATGGATATTTTATTTTCAGAAAATACTTGCCTATGTGTTTTTATTAAAATACATTTTTAAAAGACAATGTCAAATTAACAAGGGACAACCTCTAATGTTCTTGTGGTAACTTTACACCAAAAAAAAATAAATTATATATATATATATATGGAGATGACTATAAAATCATTTTGTAACAATCCTAAAAAAAGATCTTGATAAAATAAAAAATAATAAAAGATGACTCCAAAAAACCAATGTGTAAACATTAGTATGGAGATGAGGCTTTTAAAAAATACAATATCATTCATGAGATCAAAGAGAAATAATCCAGAAATCAGTTTGTGAGAACTCTGTGTGAATATGAGCAGCAAAACAACTTCGTTCTTCTAGCATTATAAATAAGACAATTAATGCGCTGCATTCAACGAATTCAACAGAATTTGCAGCGTGAGGAATGTGCTAGCTACAATACGAACACTAGTTTTACCAGACCGATCGCTTCCGTGTCGTACTTGCTTCTGAGCATGCGTCGTTTTTTTGTCCGTCGGACTAGAATACAGACGAGCGGATTTCTCGATAGGAACAGGGTCCGAAGGAGTTACGGCGGAAAGATTTGAAGCATGTTCCAAATCTAAAGTCCGTCAGACTTTCGACAGAAAAAGTCAGCTGAAGGTCCGATGAAGCCCACACATGGTCGGATTGTCTGCCGGATTCGGTCCGTTGGACCAGTCCGGTCAAAAAGTCCACCCGTGTGTACGCGGCTTTAGGGCCACTTTACCTCTCCTGGTATTTTTCTAACATTTACTAAAATGAAAATACCACTTGCCACAGAACTGCACTGAGGAGGCTTCCCTGCAGGGCACAGCTACTTCTTAAAGCTTTGAATGTTGTGCCTGGTGCAATGTGTGGCCTGAAGTAGGTTTAGTTAGAATTTGACTGGAATTTCACTTTAGGTGCATTAGGCTAAAACAGCCAATGGTTCAAATGTTTTCCAATACTAAAAAAGGTCCATGTTCACTCAAGATAGTCCCAAGGGCTCCTAGAATTTAATGAAATGATAACCACCTACCTGTAAACGATCTAGGATTATATTTACCAAGCAGTATATGCATACTATATACTTCAATGTGATAGACCATCAACAGCTTGACAAGCTGTACAGGTTCTCTGTTAATGTGAACAGAGATTAACACATGCATGAGCTGACAGACAGGACAGTCAGGACTTAATAGTTTTAATTGTTTTTGCAATGATTAATTGCAAAAATTCTGGGGGAGAGGTCCGTGGGAAAGATACATTCAAAATAAATATATATAAATCCTGTATAATAATAATAATATTCTTGAACCCCTGAACCACCCTCCCACCGTAAACTAATGTCTTTCTGACAAATGCCCCATTCCAAGAGGGTGTTAATTTGGGTACTGCATTTTAAACTGCAGCAACCTCTAGAGATCACTCTGATCTCTATGGAGAAGTTACAGACTGTGGCTACTGATCAAATTCAAATCCTGTGCGTTGATTCTTTCACTGCTAACAATGTAGCTGAGTTACAGTGAGGCAGTGGAAGGAGGAAATTAAAGCCACCACCTGGTTACTTCTACATGTATGGAGGTGTGTGTGTTGTCTCAAGATCTCTGGGTCTTCCGTGCACAGAAAAGAAACAACTGTTCCCATTCATCCCATGCTGAGATTGCGCTTGGAAGACCCCAGCACTGAGCGCACCTTGATTCAAAGCTGTCAAAAGCCTGCCACAAATGCCCAGTGTACAAGCAGATTTGGGATCTATGTTCCTGGTCTGCCTGGACTAGTGGCAGGAGACATTTTTGGGGACTAATAGACACCTAATGTCTTTATAAAGAGTATCTGACACTACTTTTTCATCACCCTTGTGATAGTAGTAAATCAAATTAAAATGGAAAAAAATAGTAATATAAAAATGAAAGCCCACCCCAAACACACACACACACATCTTTGGCATTTCACAAGTGCATATTTGCCTAGAAATATAGATTTTGTTTTTTGTTTTTGTTAAGTTAACACAATCTTACCTTTTTTTAATTTAAGTCATTCATAATAGCCCTGCTGTACATTATTGTTTTTGTAACCATACAGTACTGATGTATGTATTGATACCTACACATATTTGGTGTTCCTGTAAATTGGATACATAGGAGAAAATTATTTAGTGAAATAATAATAATAATATTAATTATACAAACGATGCTATGCATGAAATGATCTAAAACTAGATTTGTTCACATTTTTGTCAGTTTCTATGCTTATTATAAAAACAAAACAAAATCAAGATTTTTTTAAAGCGGGATTCCGGCCGGGAAAAAAAAATTAATAGTCAGCAGCTACAAACACTGTAGCTGCTGACTTTAAATAAGCACACTTAACTGTCCTGGGTGCCCACGATGTCGGCCGCCCGAGGCCGACCCGTCCCTTGGCTCTCGGGTCCTGGCACCGCCATCCTAACTAAGGGAAACAGGCAGTGGAGCCTTACGGCTTCATTGCCTGTTTCCTACTGCGCATGCACGAGTCGCGCAGCGCTATGTGAATGGGACGCGATGTGTTGTGGGACACACACAGTTCCCATAACACACTGCGCCCCATTCCCCAGAAGACAACGCGGGGAGGAGAAGACTGAAGATCACCGCGGCGTAGGAAAAGGCAGATTAGGAAGACTGCCTAGCAACAGCCATTTCACGTAAAGTAAAGTTTTTTTTTTTCCTCCATTTTTTTAGGTATTTTTTTATGCTATTTTTTTTTTCAGGGTGGACATCCACTTTAAAACAAATTACCAAATATAGGGCCCATTTGTGTTAAAAAAAAAAGGACATGAAAAACATTTTGACGTGCAAAGAACTTAAAAAGTAAAACCAGTACAAACCAAAGCGTCAAAAAGTCACAAAGGTTTTAATTACCCAAAGACTGAAATGCATTAAGGATTAACCTGACTACAGAAAATATACACCGTCATATAAATTTATGTCTGTAATGAGAAAAGGAAAAACACATTATAGTTGGATAAGGGTATAGTGTGGGTATTAGACAATAGTCATATATTAGAAACTTAAACGCCCACCAGAATATCTTTCAGTCATCTGACAGGCACATAAGCATGCATACTTGAATTCCATGGAAATGTGAACCAGCTCTTATCTCTGGTGTAACATTCTCAATGGAAAACAAAAGGTTGTTTGAATGAAAATGTACCCATACTAGTTTTTATCCTTTACCTCAATAAGTCTGTCATCAGGGCTTTAACAGATCCAGTTAATGATCTGCTAATATCTTTGGAATAACTATGATAAATAATGCAGTTAAATTTTCCTGGTGCATGTGTTTAAACTACAGTTTTTCCCCAGCAGTGAATGTTTTATTAAAGTAATTTTCAGTGCTTTATAAGTATGCCCTTTGGTGTCTGTGGGCTCCTTTGTTTCAGCACAACTTCATACGGTGTAGGAAAATTCTTCATATGGGTAAGTGACATTTGTAGAGAAACACTTTAAATTCTCTACATTTTAGAACTTCCTGGATAACAGTTTCCAAGATACAAAGACCCAGAAGTGTATAATAACATAAAAAGAGAGTCTCCTATTCTGTTATTTTTGGTTCCACAGCACACACAACTGTACCAAATGCAGCAAAAAATTAGGTCTTCATAGTAACGTATTTGTAACAAGAGACATTTATTTGTGCTAGTTTAGACAATCTAAAGAAATACAGTACATAATTTAAATACAATATCCTTATTTTAGGCATGTACCTGTGCTATGCTTCATTATGTCTGTAGAGCAAGAGTTAAATACACATAATGATTGTAGATTAGAAAACAATGGAATTTTTTTGAACAAGAGACAAGATTCAATGATTGTAGGCATGCTGTCCTGTTTCTCATTTGATTATTTTTGATACTTTGATCTAGTCAATGAAAATGCACAGTCCAATCCACATCCACATAATATTGCACAATAAGAATTGCCAGATGCAATAATCAACAGAATGTGGCAGCTGCCCTCTAAAAAGCAACATATTGTTTCTTTGATTTTCTTTATTCATCTAAATTAAACAATGTCAGTGAAAAAAAAATCCAACAAAAATAAATTTACACTCACTATCACAGCCATTAGAAGCTAGTGCATCCATAGACATATAAAATGGTGTTTATTTATTTGAAGGTTAGTTTAAAAACATATTTCAAATAAAATCAGATTAGAAACCAGATTAAAGAGCCCCTAGGCTACATTTTACAGCCTTAAAAAAAGTATGGTGTGATTCTGAAAGCATCAGAAATCTATTGTCTTTTTACATCTTTCTAATTAAGGATTTCAGCTAAAATCAACAGATTGCTGTATGTAATTTCAATGCTGTAACTAATTTGTAGTATATCTGTTTTACTTAGACACCAGGCCACCTTAGGTGTGCTTGCTATTTGCTTAACAGGGTTTAATGCATGCAAGTCAGTGTTCTCCTGTTTGCCCCATTAATAAATTCATTACAAGGAAGTTAGTCTCCCACTGTGAGCAAACGTTCCTCATTCAGCCATGCACAATAGAATAATTTCACATTCAGTCAAGAAAAATGATAAACAAATCAATCCTCTCCAGGTGTTTAAATCTTGTTGCTTGTTCTTCCTATACAAGATTCCCTGATTTTCCTTTAAAATAAGGAAAGCACACAGGATAACAGCTTCCAATTTCACATAAACTGTGTACTGTAGGATAATTGCTAACAGAGCATTGCTGGTCTTGCTTCACACCTTGTTAGCACTGCAATTAGCTTTCTTTACATTTACTGATTGCTGTTTTGCATATTTGACTTAATTCTATCTTGTTTTAAAGCTTATAGGCAGCTGTCTTGTAGAATTGTTATAAATTGTGTCAGTAGACCTACAGGCAATCATTTCAACACAGGTTTCCGGACAAAGCTGAACCTGAAGAGTTGGTACATGCAACAATGTTGGATTTGGTCTTCATAGTTATTTTTGTGCATGGATGTGCTTCACGGCCAACTGAAAACTTAGGGGACATTGCTATCACAGCAGAGGATCCAACCCAAATAAGATATGAAGCTCTCAGAAGACTGTTAAAAGTTTTTGGAATTGATGACCCCCCACATTCTATACATCATATTAAGCAACCCCCTCAGTATATGATTGATCTTTATAACACCATTGCTGATGCAGATGGTGTTACCAAGGATCCCAATCTTCTAGAAGGAAACACCGTTAGAAGTTTCTTTGACAAGGGTAAGACTTGTTTTTTTTTTGTATCTGCTGATTTATTTTCTTTACTTCTTTGCTTTTTTTTCAAAAATATAATTTAATATAGTTTTAAGTAAATGTAAATCATTGCTATGCTTTTGTTTAATGTCTTATTTTTAAAAACAAATTTTATGAATAAACACAAAGTTATAACTCAGTTAAACTCATAAACTGCAAAATAGAATGTAGTTATAAAATCAAAATCTCTAATCTCAGTTCACAGTGACCAGCTGTATTTTCTGTTCAACCTTTCGACCGTGACTAAAAATGAGAAAATTCTAACAGCTGAACTGCATCTCTTCAAACTGAAACCGAGGCCTACCGATTACTTTCATTTCAAAAGGCATCACTTCTGCCAGGTGAGGCTCAGCAATGGCGTAAAATAAAAGTTGAAGCATTTTTTCTTCTATTTTGGGATGCATTGATTAGAACCTCTATTGGGCCTTTTTGCTGTCAGTTTTTCTATTGAAATAATTTCTTTTTACTACCTGTTTGTTTTGATAGCACAACAATTGAGTTGAAATTTCACCATTAAGAACAGAGACAGCCACAAATGTTTGTTTCAGCATTTTTTGCTGATGTGTGTCCCCATTGAGATGACTTATGAGTAAACAGAAAATGGGAAAACACCTTCTTAAAACACAGACTGCTGCTGTCTTCAGGTTATACCGGTAATTCTTCCTTTCTATCCAAAACCAAAAGTAAAGTTTTGGTTTGAGTTTCACAAAGTGTTTGAAATTATTAAGCCACAATAATAACATCCAGACTTTAACTACCAAACCCTTAGTTTTTCCAAGCAAAAATAAGGCTAATATGACACAATCAGTTAGAAATTAAAACATATTTATGCTTTAATTTCTAACTAAACATGTCATATTACCCTTTCTTTTTGCTTGGAAAAAAATTTGAGGTTGGTAGCCAAAGTCTGGTTTCTATTATTGTGGCTTATTGATGTGTATATACTGACGATTGCCCCCAGTGGTTATAGTTATTTTTTCATCTCTCTCTTTTGCTTTTATACTGGGCATAGATGAGTAGGTTTTTTTCGTTCAGCCAGCAGGCTGAATAAAAAAAAAAAAAAAATGTAAGACATTCTTCCTTTCACACAAATGAGGTGGATGGGCAAACCTTCCCCGCTGGGACAGGATTTCTGGATATTCTGACGAGGCGCTGTCAGAATAAACTGACCAGCGGGTGCAGCTAACTGGCTTCAGAAGCTGATTGACAAAAAATTTCCAAGGTGTTCATTTGACAGATCAAAATTCGGCCTGTTCCTGCTGAACCGCCAAATTTCAATCTATCTATGGCCACCTTTAGTCATTGTTATGCTAACTCTAAGTTCCTTGTTTGTTTAAACAGAGTTTAACTAGTGTACTTTTACTCCATAGATAAGTGTGCATCTTGTTTTGGATAAAAATAAAATGCACTTGCCTCAAGGAAGAAAACTGCTGTCATCAAAACTTGTTCCAATCTATTCTCCTGGATGGGAAGTTTTTTCCATTACGCAAGCTGTGAGTCTTACATGTGTTATACAATAATGCATTAAATGAATGTGTTCATTTTCACAGTGTACAACTTTTAGCACATGACAGGAGTTTTATTTCTGTTGTATTTTTTGTAACAATTACAGCCTTTTCTTTGTTACAATCAGGCCATTGTTTAAAATGTAGTTCTGCAAACAGGTCCAAACTAAGTTTTATATTAATAGTGACATAAAAAAAATTGTTGCTATTTTTACCTAACAGGTTCGCATTTGGAATGATGATAGCAACAATCAGGGCATTCTTGTAACAGTGAGAAATCTTGGAGGAGGACCAACTGATGTTAATAGTATCCACTTTGCTTCAGGAAAAGACCACCATGAAAGTAAACAGCCCATGCTTGTTCTTTTCACTGATGATGAAACAAGAGGAGCTGTGTCATTTAGCAACCAGCCAGGTAAAGATATTACAATGATTCTGTTGCTGTATTAGTTAATCTGCTTAAGCCTTGTCTAATATTATTATTATTATTATTATACGAGATTTATATAGCGCCAACAGTTTACGCAGCGCTTTACAATGTATAAAGGGGACAACACAATTACAGTACAGTTCAATACAAAAGTTACAGGAGGGCCCTGCTCGTAGAGCTTACATTCTAAAGGGAGGGGGTGGTGGTACAAAAGGTAATAGCTGCAAAGAATGATTTGATGGGGGTGGCTCTGGGACAGTTATGTGGGTGTGGGATAGGCTTCCCTGAATAAATGAGTTTTCAGGGATCTCCTAAAGGTGGACAGGGTAGGGGCTGATAGGACATACTGGGGCAGGGAATTCCAGAGGATGGGAGAGGCTCTGGAGAAGTCCTGAAGGCAAGCATGGGAGGAGGTAACAAGGGAGCTAGAGAGCAGGAGGTCCTGGGAGGAGCAGAGGGGGTGATTTGGGCGATATCTGCAGATGAGGTTGGTGATGTAGATGGGGGTGATGTTGTGAATGGCCTTGTATGCTATGGTTAGCATTTTGAATTTTATACGGTGGGGTAGGGGAAGCCAGTGAAGGGCTTGGCAGAGAGGGGCAGCAGTCACTAATCGATTAGTGAGGTGTATTAGTCTAGCAGCAGCATTCATAATAGACTGATGGGGGGATAGCCTGCTTAAGGGTAGGCCATTAAGGAGAGAGTTGCAGTAGTCGAGGCGGGAAATAATCAAGGAGTGAATAAGTTGCTTTGTGGTGTCATTAGTCAGGAAGGGTCGAATTCTGGAGATGTTGCGGAGGTTAAAGCGGCAGGATTTAGCCAGTAATTGGATATGGGGGCTGAAGGAGAGGTCAGAGTCAAGGATTACACCCAGCACCCTGGCATGTGTGGAGGGACCAATGGTTGTGTTGTTGATATTAATTGTGAAGTCACAGGAGGGGGACCGTGAAGGAGGAAATATAACAAGCTCAGTTTTAGAAAGATTAAGTTTGAGGAAGTGGTGTGACATCTATACCGATAAGTCATTCAGCAAGTTTGAGATCCGTGAGGAGATAGTGGGGGTGAGTTGAGGAGTGGAGAGATAGATCTGTGTGTCATCGGCATAGAGGTGGTATTGGAAGCCATTGGAGGTTATCAACTGGCCCAGGGAAGAGGTATAGAGTGAGAAAAGGAAAGGCCCAAGGACAGAGCCTTGGGGTACCCCAACAGAAAGAGGAAGGGGAGTGGAGGAGATGGAGTTGTAAGTGACACTGAAAGTGCGCTGAGATAGGTAGGAGGAGAGCCAGGATAATGCAGAATCACGGAGGCCAAGGGAGTGTAATTTGCTGAGGAGCAGCAGGTGGTCAACTGTGTCAAAGGCAGCAGAGAGGTCTAAAAGTATGAGTATGGAGTAGTGGCCATTGTTTTTGGCAGTTATTAGGTCATTGGTGAGTTTTAGTAGGGCAGTTTCAGTTTACTTTAATAAGCTTTTTACTGTATTTGTATTGTTGTTGTATTGTCTCCCTTTATGTTGTAAAGCACTGTACAAACTGTTGGCACTATATAAATCCTGTATAGTAAAAATACTTTTAATATACTTTATATAAGAAATATCTAGAAGTTTATATGTTAAATATATGATAAATCACTTATTTTTATTACATTGAAATTAAAATACAGTAAAAGCATTTAAAGCAGAGCTCCGCCCACCGCTTCAAAAATTAAAAGTCAGCAGCTACACATACTGCAGCTGCTGGCTTTTACTAATAGGACACTTACCTGTCCTGGAGTCCAGCGATGTCAGCACCGCAGCTGATGTTTCCATCAGCTGTCGGGTGCATGCCCCTGCCATTGCGGGTAAGGGAACCCAGCAGTGTAGCCTTACGGCCTCCCGCCGGGAACCCTACTGTGCATACGCAAGGCTCCGCTCCTCTCTCCTACTGGCCCGATGACAGGGGAGGAAGAAGGAGCCGAGTGGTCAGCTTAACTGTATCATCAATATCCGTGGCTGTGGCTCCCGGAAGTGGGAACAGGATACCTGTCAAAGACCCTCCCCCCCGAAAGGTGGCAATTGTGGTACCGGAAGGGGGGGGGGAGGGAGCAAATGAACGGAAGTTCCACTTTCGGGTGTTTGGTCTACAGGCTGAGGAGGGGTCAGGTGCATTTAAGACCACTGATCTTGCCATAAAGAGTACCTGTCACTGACTAAGCTATCACAAGGGATGTTATTTATCCCTTGTGATAGCAATAAAGTTTAATAAAAAATATGAAAAAAAATGTTTGAATAAAATAAATAACATTTAAAAAAAATTTAAAGCACCCCTCATGCACAAATTCAAATGCACATGTAGGTCCCACACGCATCTATAAACATTGATTGCACCACACGTGTGAGGTAGCACCACAAACGTCAGTGAGAGTCAGATTCTAGCACAAGAGCTCATGTTTTAACTGGTAACTTGTAAAGGTTTTTAAATCATTGCCCATGGAGATTTTTAGGTATTGTAGTTTGTCGCAATATCATGGGTGCAACATTATCTACTATATTTTACCAGTTGGGTATTATATTGTGTTTGTGTGCACTCAAATCCATTTAAGTGTATTTTTTCCTTAAAATTTGCATTTGATAAATAGCTGCACAAATAGGTTTTACATAACTTAATAAAAGCTGACCATTGTCAAGCATCCCTGCCAGTGTTAAATGGTTTGTTTCAACCCTCTAACTGTTACTTTGTCTGGACAGCCTGTTAAAGGAAGTTGAAAAATAACAGACTTACTAGCCATATCACCAGATGAAAAGAAAGGATAAAAAGCTTTAAAAAAGAAAACTGCAGCCACCACATTTAAGAATATATTACATTTTTGCTTTTGTGTTTAATGTCACTTTAATAGTGCCATTTGTGAAGTAATTTAAATTGGTGTGCTTTTGTCAACAATATTTTTAAATCCTCTTATATCTAGATAACAACCAATTGTCAATACCCAACGAACCTTATATCTCAGCTTCAAATAGAACCAGGATGGCTAGATCTCTACAGGAAGATGGGCACATGCCCTGCCAGAGACATCCTCTCTATGTAGATTTTGAAGAGATTGGGTGGTCAGGATGGATCATCTCTCCAAGAGGATACAACGCTTATCATTGTAAGGGATTATGTGCATTCCCACTGGGAGAAAACATGCGACCCACCAACCATGCAACAGTGCAATCTATAATTAATGCACTAAAACTAACACAAGGTGTCAACAGTCCATGCTGTGTTCCTGACAAACTTTTCTCTATAAACTTGCTTTACTTTGATGATGATGAAAATGTTGTTTTAAAACAGTATGATGATATGGTGGCTGGTAGCTGTGGATGTCACTGAAGAGGGGAATATATGAAAACAACAGTACATTACAAGTAACAAATGAGCAAATCATTGTTCATACTGGGGCCCTTACAGAACTGGGCAGATTCACAGATATTCTCAAATCTTTTCTGATCAGCCTAGTGAACTAATGTGCTCATGCTAATAATTATATGTTTTACCTTTTAAATGGGTGAAGAAGAAAGACTGTTACCTCTTGAATGCACACTGCAAAGGGGCTATTTACCCCATGATATCAAGTGATTCATTTTACATGTGTGTATGTTGCATTTTCACCCTCTGACTTCCAGCTAGAGTAAACTGGTGAGATTTAGGTTTCTGGAGATTTTCTGCATTGTCAGTCAAAATAACATTATTTATGCAGTAGGACATTAGCTTAATTTTGGGTAAAAACACTGCAGTAATAAACACTAAATCTCAATAACTTGCTTACTCTCCGTCTGTAGGTCAAAGAATAAACATATATATGTGGAAAGTGTAGCCAGTGAGGAGTCATATTTCCATTCCAAGAGGTTCATAATAATTAATATACAAAAGTGATAGTCGGATATCCAAGCCAGCTGAATAGACAGTATCAGTTAATGGGGGCAATGTTGCAGAGGAAATTTTCATATGTGTACTCACCTCTACTCATTAGTAAACTTTCCAAAGATAGTGAAAAGTTCAGAAATGCTTATACAGTTTCAAAAATCAGGAAGTATTTTAAAATTCTTGTGCGTTATTTTAACAGATCTGCAAGGAGAAGCTAATTACATTGTTGAGATTACATTATTATGATAGACTGATAGCTGCAGAAACCAATATCTATCTATCTAGAGGTGCATCTTGCACCCTTACCAGCCTACCTCTTTGTCAGAGCATAGTTCTCCCTTTAAGACACACTCTGGATAACCATAGGTCCCTATCCTTGATTACTGGTCCAAGGTAATAGCAGGTCACCAAATCAAAGGGCCAGAAAGTGTACTTATATGGATAATGCAACACATAGCCTTCTGATTGCACCTTATTGTGATGACACATATACCCTTATTTGGACCTACCAAGGGGGATTGGACAGTAAAGTCAGTTTTGTTTGGATGAAGTGAATTGGAAAGGCATCCCACGGTCCTCATTACAAGTTTGTGAAAGGTTTGGTATGCCAGGCAGCTAATCCACAGCTAATCCAATAATCTCAATTCATCCTAATTTACTATTCAGGCAAAGTACATCTTACTTACTTTACAACTATTAAAAAAAACTGAGTTATCCAACTAATTTTAATGTATAATATTGATGTCATATTTTATGTTTTTTATAATTTAAGACTGGAGTATAATGTATATTTTGTAAAGTTAATGAGTATAATGTATTCATTTATTTTTTTTAATTGCCACTGTGTGGCCACAATTATGCTACAGTATGCTTATGTATAATATGTACATAGAAAAAGTTTATTTAACAATAAATATATATCTTGGTCTATTTCATGAATCAGTTGAATGTGCATTAGGTTTTATGATGCCATGCAATTTTTGTATTTTTTTCCCTCCTTATCCATCCACCTTTGTTTATACTTATGTAGCCATAGCCCCTTCCCCTCTCTATACCCCTATTGAGTTCCAGTTCCGAAGCATTTTTTTATTTTATAGATGTTTTAATTTGGTAACAGATATGAATACATATGTTTTTATTTCCACATTTTATTTAGGATAAAAGAGTGAAAAATTAGAACAAATGCATTTTTACTGTTAATTTTCCTTATATATCATTTAATTTATTTGCACAGCCAAAACAATTATCCTAAACTATTATCAACAAAGTTTTTTGATTAAAAGGCTATTACATGAGTATGATTTTTATGTAACATGGCAGAATGGTAAAGCTCAAAGTGAAAGTTTAATGGGTAACTGGGAGCATTGGGTACTGAGGACTGAATAACTGGGAGCATTGGGTACTGTGGACTGAGTAACTGGGAGTTTTGCGTACTGTGGACTGAGTAGCTGGGAGCATTGGTTACTGAGGACTGAGCAGCTGGGAGCATTGGGTAAGGAGGACTGAATAGCAGGGAACATTGTGTACTAAGGACTGAGTAACAGGGAGCATTGTGAATACTGAGGACTGAGTAACTGGGTATTATGTGTACTAAGGGGCTGTGAGTAACTGGAAACATTTTGAATACTGAGCACTTGTGAGAGCTGTTAGCACTGAGGTCTGAGAGTAGGGCCGTGAGATTAGCCAGCAAGGGGCTGGGGAGATTGGTTGTGAGATTGGCCAACAAGCAGGAGCAAGGGGAATAAGTTCAGGGAGCCAGGGGCCATGTGATCAGGGAGCAGGAATGGAGGAGAGGACATCGTGGGCCATGTGTTCAGGGAACAGGAATGGAGGAGAGTGCGCCGGGAGCCGTGTCATTAGGAGCAAGAATGGAGAAGAGGACTGGCGGCCATGTGATCAGGGAGCAGGAACAGAGGAGAGGACACCGGGGGCCATCTGATCAGGAACAGGAGAAGAGGACGCTGGGGGCCATGTGATCAGGAGCAGGAGGAGAGGACTCTTGGGGCCATATGATTAGGGAGCAGAAGGAGAGGACACCAGGGGCCGTGTAACCAGGAAGCAGGAGGAGAGGACACCAGGGGCCGTGTGATCAGAGAGCAGGAAAAGAGGATGCCGGGGGCTGTGTAATCAGGGAGCAGGAGGAGAGAACACTGTGATTAGAGTCAGGACTTTCCAAACAGCTAGGGACTAGCCAGGGCTCAGAATAGAATCAGGAAGGAAAATTAGCACGAAATTGTGTAACGTATAATTCCTATTTTTCTAGAATTATCTCCATTACAATAGTGGGTACCAGGTAAAACGTGAGTAGTGCTGTGACTCAGTGCACATCATGTGCCATGTATAAAAAAGTTACACAGAATGTAATGCTACCTCAAAGTAAAACAGTGTACAATAATCCCAGTACACTCTATCACTAAAATGAGCCGAGATAGAAAATAGTGAAACAACTAAAAACAAGTAAATACAACCCTACCAGGTAGTAAGCACCGGGAATCAGTGTTGCAAATATGATATAATATTCATGAACCAAATAATAACATTCAATATAAAAAATCCATAAAAACATATAAATGTGAATTATGTAAATATAACCCTACTCGATGGTGAGCACCGAGAACCAGTGCTGCAAATCTAAAACAATGTGCATATAACCATACAGTGACAATAAATATATTTCATAAACATCTGGTAAGTGTCCCTAAATCAAATCACAAAAGTGGCCATAAATATTTAAATAGTGAAATAAAATCCAGTGATGACAAAGGTGCAATGTTACAACTTCTTGTGCAGTGTGATTATACTCCCATGTGCCATACACAATCCACCACTGTGCACTCTAGCAGCTCACCTCAAGGAAAGACCATAAAGGTCTGACAGCGCTTGATGGTAACTTAATCCTCCACAGGAAATTGCTCTGAAGTAAGATCTCCTTTCTTCCGATCAATAGGGACCATATACAATGAGAAGACAATGAGAAGAGTCACCACAGTGAAGTATTTTTACACAGCATTTTATTAAAAACGTAGTAACTGACATTAAAATTAGCAATGTTCCACATATACAATCTCCAGGGAGAGCAAAACAACTGGGCTTCCGGTTGCGGCCGCATCCGGAAGTGACATCAACCGACAGATCACTTGACTTCAGGGCTGGAGTCGCAGGATTGCTGCCGGGATTAAATGCAGTACAGTTGCTATCTAGCTAGAGATATGTTTTTTATTTGTGATATTTTATAACTTTTTTATAATATTTTAATTGTTTCTACATTTGGGGTATCCATACAATTAATATATTATTAATATTATTGAGTGTTATGACCATCTTATAACCATCTTTGCTATTATCATATGACTTTAGATGCTGTCTAACATTATATTTTATGTTGATCTTTATTTGCCCTTAATTTACTATTTTGTTATCGTTAGGATGGCCATTTAATAATAATTTTGAGTATTGTTCATCTGTCATCTATAATCGGACTATTGCCTTACATATTGCTTAGCATTATATCTGGAAGGGACTTTTTTAAAATGGCTGCTGTGACGTTACCATAGTAACATGAACCGCATATACCACATTGACTATTTGCCACCTTTTATATTCGGGCCATTGATATATGGATTGTCCAGTGTTACTCATAGAAATATCTTTTGAAAATGGCTACCGTGATGTTACTATAGCAACCATATCGTAATTATTCCTGGCAGCGATCACCCGACTCCAGCCCTGAGGAAGTCACGTGATCTGAGATGCAACGCATCGGGAGGAGCCAGATGACGTCACTTCCGGTCAGGGGCGAGACCGGAAGCCCAGTTGTTTTTCTCTCTCTAGAGATTGTATGTGGAACATTGCTAATGTGAGTTACTAGGTTTGTAGCCTCCCTGACGGTTTTCCCGAGTGTGGCTCGGGGTTAAAATTCAGGACCATTAGCGGTAACCCCGAGCCACACTCGGAATTACATCGCAGGATCCTGGTGTGGCTTTACTTACCTTGTCCCCGGGATCCTGCGATGTCCCCCGCTGTGTCTGCGGGCTCCGTCCTCCTCCGAAGCCTCTCCATGCCAGGCTCCGTTCCCTGCGAGCGGCGCGACGCACGGGGGCGGAGCCTGGCGGCAAATTAAAAAAATTGTAAAAACATAACACATACAGTACTGTAATCTTACAGATTACAGTACTGTATGAAATTATTTCACATCCCTTTTGTCCCCAGTGCTTTGTCCTATGCCCTGCATGCAGTTTTATGTTATATATACTGTTCTTTCTGCCTGGAAACTGGAGATTGTCCATAGTAACCAAAAACTGTCCCTTTACATCAAAAGTGGCTTTAGACCAGCTAGAAAACAGCGATAATAAATTAGAACACTTGCAGAATTGAGCGATAGTGAATCGTGGGGAAATGTATTTTATTATTATTTTATTTTTATTTTTTTTAATTATTTATTTTTATTTATTATATTATAATGTATGTTTTTGTGTTTCAAACTTTATCATACCCGGGATATCTACTAGACTCTTGTTTGGACAAATTAAATGTGTTATTGTTAAGAATTACAGACCTACAATATAAAACGCCAAATTTCCATGCAAAATAATTGTACCGCTTTCAGCACCTAAAATCCGAAATAATCATACCGCCAGGGAGGTTAATAAAATGCTGTGTGGAAATATTTCACTATGGTGACTCTTCTTATTGTATATGGTCACTATTCATCGGAAGAGAGGACATCTTACTTCAGAGCGATTTCCTGTGGAGGATTAAGAAGTTCTCATCAAGCTCTGTCAGACCTTTATGGTCTTTCTTTGAGGTGAGCTTCTAGTGCACAGTGGTAGATTGTGGACGGCACATGGGAGTGTAATCACATTGCACAAGAATTTGTAACATTGCTCATTTGTCATCACTGGATTGTATTTCACTATTTAAATATTTATGTACACATTTGTGATTTGATTTATGGACACTTACCTGATGTTTATGAAATGTATTCATTGATTGTCACTGTATAGTTAAAAGCACAATTTTTGAGATTTGCAGCACTGGTTCTCGGTCCTCACCACCAAGCAGGGTTATATTTACATAATTCATATTTATGTATTTTATGGATTTTGTATATTGAATGTTACTATTTGGTTCATGCACATTGTATCATATTTGCAACACCGATTCTCAGTGCTTACTACCCAGTAGGGTTGTATTTACTTGTTTTTAGTTGCTTCACTATTTTCTATCGCTGCTAATTTTAGTGATAGCGTGTACTGGGATTATTGTACACTGTTTTACTTTAAAGGTAGTCCCACATTCTATTTAACTTTATATCACTTGTGTGGGGACACATTGCAGTGTTGGCAGCTTCCTTTGATATTTTTTTATTATGATTGAATCGCTGTTGAATCATTAGTTAGTGCACAAGTGGTTTGATTCTTTTTATCCTAATGTGCTATGTCTATGTTCCTTGAGCATCCATTTGAGAGCAAATACTGCTGCGCAAAATGTGAGCAGGTTGTCTCCTTGGAAACCCAGGTCCTGAATCAACCCTGCAAAGGATCTCCAACCTGAAATCAAGTTAGGACTGTCTCCGTCAGGTGCTGGCAGGGGCCAGCACAGAGGTGGGTGGAGATTTGGAGGTGCAAGCACCAGAGCAGAGAAGTTGGGTGACAGTTAGACAGGGTAGAGAGAAAAGTGTTAAGGAGGACAGTCCTAAGTGGACACATACTGTACCAATAAATACACCCAGCTGTGTGATATTGGGGATGTCAGTAAAGAAGTGGCATTACTGGAGCAGAGTGACTCCCCTAGCTGCCTCCAGTGAAGATGGGGGCAAGCATAAGGGTAAGGATAGACAGATTCTGGTTGTAAGGGATTCAGTTATTAGAAGGACAGATAGAACAATCTGTCACAAAGACCGTGATTGCTGAACATTATGTTGTTGACCATGCGCTCGGGTTCAGCACATCATAGGTCAGATGGACAGATTGTTAGGAGGGGCTAGGGAGGACCCAGCTGTTTATAGTACACGTTGGTACCAATGATGAAGTTAGAGGAAGGTGGAGTGTCCTAAAAAATAATTTCAGGGACTTAGGGGCTATATTGAAAAAAAGGACCTCCAAGCTGGCATTGTCAGAAATACTATCTGTACCTCTAGGCACAGCAGAGAGGCAGCAGGATATTAAGGACATTAACAAGTGGCTGAGGAACTGGTGCAGAAAGGAAAGTTTTGGGTTCCCAGAGAACAGTGCTGACTTTTCGGTCGGTTACTGGCTCTATAGTAGGGAAAGGCTGCACCTAAATGGGGAGGGCACAGTTCTGTTGGGCAAGAGGATGTCTAAAAAGCCATCCAACTACCAACTTTGTGTGGCTATCAGAAACTTTGTTTGATAGCTCACATGACTGGTTGGCAACTGCCCAGGGGTTTTCATTATATTGGAGGGAGAGGGAGGGTAGAAAAGGCAGAGGGGTATGCCTGTATATCAAGAATGATATGCTAGTGAACGTGAGGGACGATATGACTAATGGAGCAAGGGAGGAGGTGGAATAGATGGTTCCAATGGATTGATAAACTTGGGTACAATCAGCCTGCTGGATTCACTTGCAATTATCACTTCTCTTGAACACCATTACCCCCCCCCCCAGCCGAGAGCAGACAATTGCTCTGCGGGAAAGAAATTTGCACCGCCTATGGCCTGCCTAATGTGAAAGTACTAGTGGGCATAGGATACAAGCCTCCTAACTTGAAGGAAGAACAGGAGTCTGATCTCCTATCACAGTTAGAAATGGTGGCAAGGCAGGGCAATGTTATTATAATGGGAGACTTCAAATATTCAGATATTGACTGGGCAGAAGGAACTGCTCAATCATTAAAGGAGCGTCATTTCTTAAATGTCTTGCAGGACAATTTTATGGGTCAGTTGGTGGATGCACCAACTAGAGATAATGCATTGCTAGATCTAGGAATTACAAATAACACAGACCAGACTGCAGATGTGGAAATATGGGACATCTTAGGAAACGTTAATCATAAGGTAATTACATTCAGTATTTATCACAGGAAAAGGAAGCAGGAGAGTAGTACAAGATATAGAAATGGGATAAAATCCTAGAAACAATGTACACTGAGGAAAAATAGGAGTGCTTTAAGAACATATTAAATAAAATGTATTTAATTCCAATTCCAATGGGCAACAAATACAAAAGAGGGAAGGTTAAACCTGGTGGCTAAACTTCAACATAAAACTGCATATAAAAGAGAAAAAAATGGCCTTAAAAAAATATAAAGCCTAGTGGTCATTGTCAGCATTCCAACACTACAAGGATTGCAGAAAGAAGTGTAAGAGCACAATCAGGCAGATAAAATAGACCACGGAAGGCACATAGCAGAGGAGAGTAAAAAAAAAAAACCAAAAATGTTCTAAATATATTAACAGTAGGAAAGTGAGGTCAGAGCATACAGGCCCCATACTGGATGATCAGGGAAGTTGGGTACAAAGGACAAGGAGAAGGCATCTGTACTAAATGCTTTCTTCTCAGTTTTTACAAAGGAAAAGGAGAGGTATAGTAATCAAGACTGTATTTTTAGTAATGCATCACAGAATGTACCTTCATGGCTAACAGAAGCCAGTGTCAGAAATAGACTTGAAAAAAAAAAATTTAAAAATATTCCTGTCCCTTTAAGGCACAATATATAGCCCAGTGTTTTTGCCATGTCAATTGTCCCTTACTATGTTGTACAATACCTGGCTGATCCTGCCTGTTCCTGACTTCCCCTCTGAAAACTGACCACTTTTTTTGTTTACAAAAGTTTTTATTTGGAAGATCAATAGTAAAATTTCGATACAGTGAAGATGATATCATTCAGTAATACAATGTTGTGCAGTGGTTATACAATAAGTGGTATTGATTCCTTTTGTTTTCATTTCGTATTATCGGCACAACATATATAGTAGGTGAACTCTGTTAGGTTAAAAGAAGATATATAGCAGATAGTACTATAAGAATTGGATATACTAACGTGACTGTAATTGATTTTACATTAAAGGTGAATCTCATGTTTGTAAGTTATTATGATAAATCCCAATAGATCCACTTTGTATTGAACATGTGCATACTATCATATAGGGTATGATGAATTCTTTCCTTGTCAAAAGAAGTTTATTGAGTATACAATGTTATAAAGATACATAAAGTAAGTTTACAAGGATCTATAAAGTAAGCTCATTGTTTTACAGTAGGGTTTATATAGGTAAATATCATGAAATTTCAAATATTAAACATTGGGTTCACGTAAACCTAAATTAAAGATATATATCATTCCTTAGTTACTTTTGTAGGTATTTAAATGATTTATACCTAATATACATATTGTTTACAAGTAGAGTGTATATAGGTCAAATAAATTCTGATAATGAGCTTTAATCGTAAGGTGGAGAAAAGGAAAGAGAAAGAAGAAAAAGGGTTGAAAGGTAGAGGTATGGTCCACAAGGTTGTCCCGCTCGTCAGTTTATTATTCTTTTTAGTTCTCTTTGAAGCCTTAGAATGGGTGTCTCTGTAAGTCATTTAATCTGTTACCATGGCAACAGGACAGAGTCATTGAAGTTTGACAGGAACTGTTGTTTTATCCAAGGATGCCAAAGTTTTTCAAATTTTGGAATTTGATTTTGATCGATGGCTACCATCTTAGCATGGGACATTGTATTATTCATTCTGTGAATTGTTTCTGCTAGTACCAATGTAGGAAATTTCCATGCCTTGGCCACTGTTTGTTTTGCAGCCGTTATTAGTTGGATCATAAGTTTGAATTGAGAGAGTGTTAACCATTCCGGTTTTAGATATGATGAATTCTTTCAAATAGTTTGAGCATCTCCATCCTGGATAAAACCTGAGACCATAGAAGACTGTTTGATCTCCAATTAAATCCATTGAATAGAGCTAAATAGTGAATGGGACAATCTATTGCAAGATGTAGGCATATTTGGTATAGTAGCATATAGAAGGCATATTTGTGGTGCAAAATTTTTGCCTGATGCCCTCTCTATTCTAGTAGCTGCAGCCCGTCATATTGGTTCAAGAAACTTATAGCTCCAAAAAATGTGTATAAAAGTTCCTTGTTCTGCACATCCCCTGAAACAGGCTGCAGGGTAGAAGGAGTGAATTTTTGTAAGTATCAAAAATTGGAGGTGGGTTATGTCTGCTGGATTCGATGTAAATACATATTTCCCCTTGGAAATGGGACTTTTTAGGCACAGATTGTGAACTGATTTTTTTATAAAAAATTCTTCAAATTTATTTAAGTATCAAAAAGAGTATCAAAAAGAATAACAATCATATACAGAAAATTGTAAAAACATGGAATGTTAGATCATCATACATACACCATCAGATGCACATAATAAATTGAAATATCCATAATGTAAGCATCTATAATAAACACAAAATACTAATTGTCATCGTAATTCCTACACTTTATGGAGCACATTGGACTCCTTCTTCAGGGATAATCCGATATGCAGTTATAGTGATAATGGTAGTCTAAAAATATAAAGATATGCATTATATATCCATTGGATACTGAACCAACATGATGGTGACAGATGAAACTGCATATAATAGCCGCTCACATACTCACATGTCTAGTGATTGAACAAGGTTTAAGTGGATAGGGCAGAGGTGACCAAGATGGCCAAGGGATGCAGTATAGAAGGAGAAATTCAGAAGAAATCTGGTCAGTAGAGGAGTGGACTCCAAGCCACTGCAGTGCAAACCGGTACCATAACAGCGTTGCTAGGGGCGGAAGGACAACAATTAGGGTAAAAAAAATGGAAAAGTAACTAAAACCCCAGGCGTGTGCACACACACCCGCATACACATATTTAGTGTATGTGCGTATACACAGACAGCTGCGATTGATGGCCTATTACTGTCTAAAGATGAAAAGAGGGTTCATAAAAAGCATACCTTAAAAGTCGCTATGATAGCTGCACATTATGCAGAGTATGTTGATATAGATTTAGATATCCGACATAATTTTCCATTAATTCCATATACGGCAAGAAAAGCCAGGAGGTAAGTAACTGTTCAATATGGAAACAAAGGATTAAAGGCAGCTATTGAAATTAGTTTTTTCTGAAAGTTCTAATACAGCCCAGCATCGAAGCAGCAAGGAAAAAAAGCCACCTAAAAGACATTTATAGAGATGAGGAGTATCTGGTCTCAAGCAGCAGACAATATATATAGGATATAATGAAGCAAGGAGAATGGGCTTCAAACATACTAAGATGTTTGTCATACAGGAGATAGAGTGTCAAAGTTATGACACTTATCTGTGCATAAAGATTCAATGTGGACTGCTCCTGTGGTTGATCGCCATAAAGGGGGATTGAGTTTCACCTCCTATTTATGGCCAACCATTGCCGTGAGCCCGTCCCAGGTACACAGGTCCCAGGTATAGTCTCATTTGAGAAGTATCAAATGTGACTATGTTGTGGTCGGACCATGGGCATGAGTGAATGTGTGCCTTGAAGGAGTTGGCTAGTAATATTGAGGTGCTAAATATATAGTCCATTCGGGCATAGCAGTCATGTGGATGGGAGTAATGAGAATATGCTTTTACACCTGAGCTCTCCAAGAATTTATCAATTGAAATTTGCTAAGAGAGCGATTAATTGATTTAGAAAAGGCTTTTGACGAATCACCTCCCAATATTATGTGTGGGGAGCTGTAGCGGTCTAGGGTTTCAAAGAACCTTATAAAAGATGAGGATTGTGAGTCGTTTGGGGTGTATACTAATGCGATTGTCAGTGACCGATTATTTATAGTCCCCTTCAAAATTATGAAGCGGCTGTCGACATCTTTATAGATATTTTGAATCTCAAAGATAATAGAGTTGCAAATAAAGATGGCTAAACCACGGGTTTTATTAGAAAAGGTAGTATAATGGAACTGGCTTTAAGTTTTATCAAAGTACTGTGGGTGATTTGCAGATGAAAAGTGGGTTTCTTGTAGAAGAATTATGTCTGCACACAGTCTTTTATAGTGCTTTTTTACGTTTGTGCAGGGAATTAAAACCCTGGACATTGTGTGAAAAAACTCTAATGCCGCGTACACACGGTCGGAATTTCCGACAACAAATGTTCGATGTGAGCTTGTTGTCGGAAATTCCGACCGTGTGTAGGCTCCATCGGACATTTGTTGTCGGAATTTCTGACAACAAAAATTTGAAAGCTGGTTCTCAAATTTTCCGACAACAAAATCCATTGTTGTAATTTCCAAGCATGTGTAGACAATTCCGACACACAAAATCCCACGCATGCCCTGAATCAAGTACGAGATGGAAGCGCTTGGTCTGGTAAAACTAGCGTTCGTAATGGAGATAGCACATTCGTCATGCTGCAAATTTTTAAATCTTTTAATGCAGCGCATTTTCTTCTTCTTTATAATGCGAGAATAAAGAAGTTGTTTTGCTGCTGAAGTTCACACAGTTCTGACAAACTGATTTCTTTATTATTTCTCGTGATCTCCTGAGTGATCTTTTTTTTTCTTTCGCCAGATCTCCAGAATAATGTTTATAATTTTTTTTTTTATAGTGATTTTTTTTTATCAAAATCTCCTGATTTTTTTTTTTTTTTTGTAGTGCTCTCCATAATATTTGTTGTCGTTTTGTGTATTAAGTTACCACAACACCATTTTTATCTTGTATTTTTTAACTTCAAGGAGGTGGGTTGGTGTTTGCGTCCCTTGTTAATTTGACATTGCATTTTTGAAATGTACCTGCATACTCGCAAACTGTCCTTTTTGAAGTCAAACACATAGGCAAGTATTTGTGAATAAAAAATAGACATTTATTAGGGGTCATAACAAAATAAAGAGGAAGGCAATGCTGTATAAACTGGTGAAATTGGTGAAAAATTGGTAGCCTGAGGAGTCCATTTAATAGGGAGCACAATCCGGTCCAGGACTCAGCGAGATCAGGAACAGCAGCAGATGACATGTATGTCCCCAGGCTGTGGTCATACAACAGCCGGCGTCTTTTGTCAGACCAGACTGAACCCAGACCATCACTCTCTTGTCTTCCTTCCACGCTTCCAGGCTGTGGCTGTGGTGTTGGAGGAGGATGGTCCAACTCACCCAGGTGGGTTTTGCTTGTGAGTTTGCCCCTCAATACCTTATTTAAGGCCAGATAGATCACTTCCTCACAAAAGATGTGTTGGCTCACCTCCATTTCCTGCATTTTGTTGGCAGCCATGCAGGCATAGGCCTCAAGAAGACTGGGGGGATTCTGAGGGCCACAGAAGCCTGCCGAATTAACCCAAGTGCTGACTCCTCCACGTTCCTCCCCTTCCTGGGCCTTTTTTGTTGAAGGCGGAGGGGAGGGACCTGGGATTCAGTCAGGCTACTGGGCCCGGCCACCTCCTGGCTGACACTTACCCCCACCACCTCCTGGCTGACACTTTCCACTGTCTCCTCCTGGCTGAGACTTTCCTGTGTATGAAAATGGGACATAGTTTTAGTTTATTGTTCATCAATCACACACAATTTTGATAAATATGTTGAACAATGCTATACCTGACTCAAGCTGGGCTCCTCCACATCTTCTTCCTGGGTTGAAGGCCCAGGTTGGACATCGGACGCCTCAGCTGGAGTGGAAGGAAGAGTGGAAGAAAGGGTTGAGAGTGATGGCCTGATTTCAGTCTGGTCAGACAAAAACCGCAGTGTGTCATAGTACCAGAGCCTGGGGACATAAATGTCATCTGCTGCTGCTCCTGATCTCTGGGAATCCTGGACCTTCTTGCGCTCCCTATTATAAGTGCTCTTCAGGCCACCAATTTTGCACTTCAAATAGTTGATGGCTGCCATGGGGATCTACGGCTTCACAAATTCCAGCAATTGATCCAGCGCTGCCTTCCTCTTTATTCTATTAGTATAAAAGGGGTGTTTTGTCTGCCACAGACAGGGCAGCTCTCTGTACATATCAATGAATTGGGGGAGGAAGTCGTGATCGATGAATCTATCAATTTTATCTGCAAGACACAACACAAGGCAAACCCTAATGTCAGGCTAAACTTTCATAATATATATATAAGCAGTCTAGGCCACGGCTGCCCCAAGTTAAAATTGTGCCTTTAAAAACGTATAAAGGGAAATGGCGCTGTACTTCCTAAAAACTCTGTGTATGTAACTATTGATAGTGCATTCACCTCAAATTAAACATATATATATAAACATATACCTCAAATCAAGAGGTGTACAACATGTGTGACAGTGGTAAGTGCTACCTAGCACCTAAGAAAAGTGACCTGTGCTTGATATCAAGAAATAAAAAATATATATAGCATGTGTATAAGAACAATCAATGAATAAATAGCATCAGCTGATGTGAATAATATCCGTCAAACACCATTGATATATATGCACATATATAAGCTACTACAGTGATGTCCAATAAACTAATTGCTATACATAAGGCATTCTATCTTTAGATGCGTGCACTCTGACAGGCTTTAATACATCCACACACAAACTGATTCCTATTCACAACTAATTATTTAGATTGACAGCACCATAATATGGCTTCTGTGACCGCATCGATGGGTTTTCATATACCCACACACAAGTCGATCTCTATTCATGATCAATCGCTCAGATTAATTGCCACACACAAGACACTTCACTTTTAGTTGCGATCGCTCTGATAGGCTTTTGACACATTCATACACAAGCCGATTCCCATGCACAATTTATCACTCAATCACTCATAACATGGTTCTTGTTCAGTTATTTGACATTTTCTTTTATTCATCTTTTTACTTATATTTTATACACTATCTTGGAATCAAAACCACGTTCATGTATATACACTGGTTCAACCAAATAATTTGACTATTTATTTCATTATGCATCCCATACTTTGACATTTAAACGGCTTGTATACATATACAATTACAATTTGGATTTTATTTTTCAAATTCAATCTCATTAATTTCTTTCACTAGATCTTATTCTATTTTCATCTTCACTTTTTTATTATTATTAATATTTTTTCATTATTGTTCTTTTTTAATGCATTGCATTACCTGTTGGTGCACATATTCAATTTTCACTATCAATTATTAATGCACATATTTATTTATTTTTATTTTTTACTTATTTATGTATTTATTTTTTTACTAGTAGTGCACATACACTGCTGTAGTTATGCGTTTTACATATAAATTCAGGTCTACACACTTTTACACCTTTTTTACATATATACAGTTTTTTCACTCACTAATTTTTCACTCATTTGTTGCTGTGCTTTTTTGCATTTTGTTTCAACACAATTAAGTTGCATCACACTCCCCCTTTGTTCATACATATTGTGTGTTCATCTCACTCTATTCACATATTCAAACACATACATATATATGTGTGTATGTGTGTATATATACATATATATATATATATATATGTATATATTTTCCTATTTATTCGTTGTTGTTTTAAAAAGTCATATCCATAAGAGTTGTTCTTATTGGGTAGCACATGTCTTTGATAGCAGATGCCGAGACTTTGCACAATCAGCTTTCAGCTGATATCCATTAGATGAGTGACCATGAAGTCATGTGGTATCTCTTATTAAGATATATAAGACAGTCATCCCAATATTTGTCAGCTATGAGTAAGCGCTCGAACTAGAGCACGAAACGCGTCAGCTGTGTCTGTACCACCCGCCTTATTGTCCTGTTTTTTATGATCCAAGTTTTACAATAAAGAAGATGTTTTCAACTTTATCCGGTGTGCGGCATCCAGATAGGTGTCACTGATAGGGCATTTTAGAAAACTGGAACACATTATGGCTAGAGAAATTAGAGCCTTTTGGGACATTAGCTTCCTCAAGGTCTATTTATCATTGGCTCACATACCACGAGGTTTACGAATTAAGAAATTTCCCACTTCAGAATTGTTTAATGAGGAATTTAAAAAGGAATGGACTGACACTTTGGATGCATGCTCCTTTAAACTGATGAACATTCTAATTTCCTCAAAAACCAAAGAAGTGGAAGTCCTACAAACTGATATGGCTTCAATCCAAACTGAACTTGCTTCCTTGCAAAATCTAACAGCGTTCACAGCGTTCACAGAGCTTGATAGCCGTTTAAACAACAAGTTGGATAAAATGGAGAAGTCAGTTATCTCCAGCAAGAAAGGAAAGATGGCCCGGGACAAAAACGACTATGAGAGCAATAAGGTTTACACTTGGAGAAAACCCCTGTTTGTGCCTAATCGATCAAGGAGAAATCGTGGCAAACAGGTTAGTTTCTCTGATCAAGAAAATGATCCAGCAAGCAGCACTTTTGCTCGCACTATGTCAGATTTGTCACCTGATCAATCTATAAGTTCTGTGGAATCAAATAGAAGCAACAGCCACTCTAACACTGGAAACCCTCACAGGTCGGGCCACACAAAGAAGAAGAAATCGTCCATAAAAAAACAAGAAGGGGCGGCAGGAGACACAAGGGTTCCAAGCAATGCACACTACAGCCTACGAGGCAGAGCAAAGAAATAACCCTCAGCGTACTCAACATTTCAAATAGATCTTTAAAGGAAGCAGAGATCAGTCTTCTATCAAAAGGTTTAAACTTCTGTCCGAATAGACATTTTGACTTATTTAATACCATCTTGGATGTGAATAAATTCTCTCGCTCTTTAACACTCAAAAAACATTTTAGTTCTGCTGAAGAAGAGGTTGTTGCAGTGAATTCTGGTGAAACAGGTGAGTCTTCCCCTTCACCCATTTCTTTTACTGAAGTTTGTGCATTATATGACTTAATTGAATTAGCAGACGAATCGGATCCATCCCCTGTTGATCCCACTGATTCACTAGATAAATTATCGATCAAATCTAGATCTGAATTTTATCCTGTGGCATCCAGGGGAAAAGATCTTGATCTGTTTCAGAAATTGGTGGAGGGGGACCTGACCCGCTTGGCTCACAGCTGCCACAAAAAATCTATCACTGACAATTTAGCACACAATGAAAAATTAGCCCTTAAATCCTTAACAGCAGACACAAGCATTGTCATTAGGAACGCAGATAAGGGGGGAACAGTGGTTGTTTAAGATACTGAAACATATATTCAGGAAGCTTTACGACAGTTATCTGACACATACACCTACCAACCACTTCCATCCAATCCTACACTCCCCTTCAAGAAAGTACTTTCTGCCCTCCTAGACAGAGCGGTGGCAGTAGGCATCTTTTCACAGAAAGATAAAGAACAACTCATTCCCGAACATCCAGTCATGCCCATTTTCCACCACCTGCCTAAAGTCCACAAAGGACTTCAACCCTTAACAGGACGACCCATTGTTGCAGGCATTGGTTCATTGAACGAACGTCTGGGTGAATGGGTGGACTCTCAATTGCAGCCTTTGGCAACTGGTTTGCCTGGTTATTTGAGAGATACCAAGCAACTGCTCACAAAACTTCACAATTTCCGATGGGAGAGCAATTATAGGTGGATCAGCTGCGATGTCAGCAGCCTTTGTTCTAGCATCCCACACCATCTAGGTCTCCAGGCAGTTGCGTGGGCTCTCAAGACATCAGGTAAATTTTCACTCACACTTCAGGACTTTATTCTGCAGGCTTTGGAGTACCTTCTTACACACAATTTTTTTATGTTTGACGGGGGCTATTACCTCCAGAGATGCGGGGCCTCCATGGGCGCGAAATTTTTGCCCTTCCTTGCCAACATCTTCATGGGTTGGTGGGAGAGGTCCCGCATCTTTGGACATGATAGCCCCCGCAGACTGGATACGGTTTTTTACTGTCGCTTTATTGATGATCTTTTGTTTATTACATCAGACGCACATGCTGATTTGGCAGCATGGCTTTTGTATCTCAACGATAATGATCTTAATTTAAAGTTTACAGGTACCCTACAATCCTGTAGTATCGAATTTCTAGATGTCAAACTTACAGGTGCAGGCAATTCCATTCATACCACCTTATATAGGAAACCCACTGCGGACAATACCCTTCTCAGAGCAGACTCAGCACATCCTAAGCACACCATATGGGGTGTGCCTTATGGTCAATTTCTAAGGCTCAAACGCCTATGCAGCACCCATGAAAGCTTCCAAAGTGAAGCTAACAACATGGCCCAACCGTTTAGAGACCGGGGATACGGTACAGCTCTGGTTAATAGAGCACTCACTACAGCAAGTGCTGTCCCTAGGCAGACACTTTTACAAGATAAACCCCACATCACTTGCCCTTCCATTACCACTCCGGTATTTTCCACGCCATACAGCGCGGAATTCAACCAAATAAGGAAAATTGTTACCAAATACCTTCCAATTTTACACAATGATGCCGCTTTTGACAGCATCCTCTCTAGGGGCATCAAGGTGGTTTCTCGTAGGGCACCCACTTTGGGGAGCCTTCTTTCACCCAGTTTGGTACCGACTAGACGAACCAATTCAAACTGGTTGAATTTGGTTGGCAACTACAAATGTGGTAAAAAGGGGTGCAATTATTGCGGCCATATAAAGAAGGGAAAGCAAGTAAAATCTTGCACCAATGGCAAATCTTTCAATATAAACTCATTTATTAATTGTAACACCCAATTTATAGTATACGTCATCACCTGCGACATCTGCCAAATCCAATATGTCGGGCGAACGACCCGACGCCTCAGAGATCGTTTATACGATCATTTATATGACATTGAAAAGGACAAACTAACCAATGTGGCTAAACATTGGATTTTTGTGCACCAGAAAGACGTATCCAGCCTCTCCATCCAGGGCATAGAAAAGGTGGTTACACCTGTCAGAGGAGGGGACAGATTCCAGCTGCTGTGCAAGTGCGAGGTATATTGGATATTTTCTTTAAATACAAGGATTCCCTTAGGCCTCAACTATGAATGGGATGTCTCCTATTATTATGAGTAATTTACCGAACTATATATAATCATAAACATTTTCATCATAAAAATCATAATAATCTTACATTACCCTCTTCCATTTTCCAGTTGTTCTCCACTGCCTTATTATATACTCCAGTCAGTTAAGTGCCAAGACATGGATTATTACCTCGACTAACCTCCAGGCTTATGCTCTCACATCTTACATCAAACATATTATAATAGTCTATATTTTTGACTAGTTTACATGGTTTGGATGAACCCTTCACTCATTACACCAGTGATTGAAGGTCAAGAACTTTGACATATAGAGGTTAGCATGAAGGTATGAAATACATATTTTTTAACATGGTTCTATGGTGTCCATTTTGTTTATTAACATTAGGTTACATAACAAATAGAGAATGTTTTATAAAACATAAAAATCCTCACACACAACAAACAATAAGGAGTGATGATTTTTTACTGGACATCCATAGTACATTGTTAACAACATAAGAAAAAAGAAAATTTTATTTTGTTTGTTCAACATTTTCATTTATTAATTTTTCATCTTTATCATTTATATTTATGTCCATACTTGGATCTATAGATTGATATTTTATTTAATACAAATTCTCACCTCATGAACAAACTACTTAATACACATATATGTATGCATATATGTTAAATATTTTCACGCAGATTTATATATATATATATTTTCTAAAAATAACATCTTAATTATAATAATGTTTCATTATGCATTCATTCATTATTCTGCATATAAAGTATAGACCTGTTCTCATAATTGTATGTATATACTTTTCGTTTTGTAACTTGCTGCATGTATATGCTTAGAAGTTGTGTGGTCAATTTAAATGACATAGAACGATATCATTCTCATTGTGATATATAGTATGGTAATATATTTCCATCATCTTCATAGATTGGATTCGCATCAATTTTCCAGGTACCTACCTGCGTATTGGTATATTATTAATTTTATTAGTGTGCTCACAGTTTCTGTACATTTTAATGTGAATTACTAGATGGTCAGTTGTTTAGTGGTCCGGCATCTGCTGACATGTATTGCTAAATATAATCCTTTACATGAGACACCATTAACACAACATTCAGCATATTGTTATTTGTTGTGGTTCAATATTTACTCACGTTTTTTTGCAACATCTTTACCCTCTATAGCCAGCTCACATACCACATATACAACTGCCGTTCCTATTGAAACTATGTATCACACTGCTATACTCACTGATACATTTCTATTTAAACATCCATGCCCACTCTTTAGTCCTCATGCACATGGACGTTTTTACAGCTGCTTTTTTGAGCTTTTTTTGCAGCTTAAAAAGGCCTGTCTATGTTAGTCTATGGCTTCATGCCCACCTAGGCGTTTTTGAGCTGCAAGTGGCATAAGCGTTTTTAAGCTGTAAAAAAAACCCAGGACCAGTGCGTTCTGAAAGACGTTTTTCAGCTGTAAAAACGTTCTAACACTGAAAAACGCTCAAAAACGCTCAAAAACGCTGAAAAACGCTTAAAAACGCTCAAAACCGCTCAAAAACGCTCAAAACGCTAACGCGGAAAAACGCTCAAAAACGCTAAAAAACGCTATTGCAAAAACGCTGAAAAAAGCTGAAAAAAGTTAAAAAAATTCACTGCAAAGATACTGGCGTTTTCATAACGTTTTTTTAACAGCCTGTGTGCATGAGGGCTTATTCTTAATTTTATCCTTATTTGTGAATAGCTTGATGCGCTCCCAGTTCACAGAGACATCGCTGCTCTATCACATGCAGTTTTACATCACATCGCAGGGCACTTCATATGTTTCTATTGCTCCAGCTATACCATACTCACATCTATGTTTATTCATTACTTTGACAACCCTTTTTTACACACTTGGTCTGTGGTGGGACCGCCACCCACTGCTTATAAACCTTGTGTTATATACAAGGCATCTTAATTTTATATGTGATTGCTTTGACAGGTTTTGATATACCCACACACAAACCGATCTATATTCAGGATCAATTACTTAAACTAATTGCTATACATAAGGCATTCTAGCTTTAGATGCGTGCACTCTGACAGGCTTTAATACATCCACACACAAACCGATTCCTATTCACAACTAATTATTTAGATTGACAGCACCATAATATGGCTTCTGTGACCGCATCGATGGGTTTTCATATACCCACACACAAGTCGATCTCTATTCATGATCAATCGCTCAGATTGATTGCCACACACAAGACACTTCACTTTTAGTTGCGATCGCTCTGATAGGCTTTTGACACATTCATACACAAGCCGATTCCCATGCACAATTTATAACTCAAACTGACAGCACCATAACATGGTTCTTGTTCAGTTATTTGACATTTTCTTTTATTCATCTTTTTACTTATATTTTATACACTATCTTGGAATCAAAACCACGTTCATGTATATACACTGGTTCAACCAAATAATTTGACTATTTATTTCATTATGCATCCCATACTTTGACATTTAAACGGCTTGTATACATATACAATTACAATTTGGATTTTATTTTTCAAATTCAATCTCATTAATTTCTTTCACTAGATCTTATTCTATTTTCATCTTCACTTTTTTATTATTATTAATATTTTTTCATTATTGTTCTTTTTTAATGCATATGGCTACATTGCATTACCTGTTGGTGCACATATTCAATTTTCACTATCAATTATTAATGCACATATTTATTTATTTTTATTTTTTACTTATTTATGTATTTATTTTTTTACTAGTAGTGCACATACACTGCTGTAGTTATGCGTTTTACATATAAATTCAGGTCTACACACTTTTACACCTTTTTTACATATATACAGTTTTTTTCACTCACTAATTTTTCACTCATTTGTTGCTGTGCTTTTTTGCATTTTGTTTCAACACAATTAAGTTGCATCACACTCCCCCTTTGTTCATACATATTGTGTGTTCATCTCACTCTATTCACATATTCAAACACATACATATATATGTGTGTATGTGTGTATATATACATATATATATATATATATATATATATATATATATATATATATATGTATATATTTTCCTATTTATTCGTTGTTGTTTTAAAAAGTCATATCCATAAGAGTTGTTCTTATTGGGTAGCACATGTCTTTGATAGCAGATGCCGAGACTTTGCACAATCAGCTTTCAGCTGATATCCATTAGATGAGTGACCATGAAGTCATGTGGTATCTCTTATTAAGATATATAAGACAGTCATCCCAATATTTGTCAGCTATGAGTAAGCGCTCGAACTAGAGCACGAAACGCGTCAGCTGTGTCTGTACCACCCGCCTTATTGTCCTGTTTTTTATGATCCAAGTTTTACAATAAAGAAGATGTTTTCAACTTTATCCGGTGTGCGGCATCCAGATTTTCCTGTTTCAAACCCTGCTTCAATTTGCATTTAGCCAGCACCTGGGACTCCTCTCCTCTGAAGGATTCACTAACACACACCTGAAAGCAAGTTCTCCTGAGCGGTGATTCATTTGCTCTGTCTAGTAAACATTGTTTGCCCACAAATATGATGTTTTTGACAGATGCAGGTTAACTACATTTGGTCATGCCTATTTGTATTAAAATACATTTAGTACATTGTTGTCTAGATGGGTTTGTAACTAGAATGAAATGCAAACTTGATTCAGTGTAAGGAGAGGACACTCAGCAGCTGTTTACACATCTGGACACAAGAGCACTAGTGTGGGACACCAGAACAAACTTTTTAGGGTGTGCCACACAGGTGCTTCAGTGGATACTAGGGGTGTCTCCATGTGTGAAACTTGCACAAAACAGGTAAGTATTGCAGCTTTTGAAAGGGAAAAAAATAATGTTTTTAGCTTGGAACTCTGCCAAAACAGACAATTGTATGACACTTCCAAGCAATGTTTCATATTCCTATTTCTGCCCTCAAATATCTGTGTGCTAAGTATACCTTTTTTTAATTCACATATTGGAGAAAAGACTCGGGACATCTGAGGACACCAGGGACCCCCCACCTCCTAAAGAAGGGGAAATCCCCACACCACAACCTGAGTATGTGGAGGGAGGAGAGGTTCATGACGTGGTTGAAATAGTGACCACAACCAGGGCCGATCCTAGGGTCACCGGCGCCTGGGTGCAGAAATATTTCTGGCGCCCCCACATGGGCGTGGTCATCTTACCAACTCCACCCCTTTACAAATGATTCTATGGCAACGACTCAAATACAGAGCTGCTCCCCTAAGAAGTCTTTGTTACCCTGAAATCCTCCCATGATCTCTTAACAATAAAGAAAATACAGGAAGAGAGAACACTAATGAGACCTGGAGGGGAACCTCTCTGATGCACACAGAGAGGGCTTCTGTTAGAAAGAGTCCCCAGACATAATACAGGATACGGTCAAAGACTGCAGACATGATACAAGAGCTGGACAGAGACTGCAGACATGGTACAAGAGCTGGACAGAGACTGCAGACATAGTACAGGAGATGATCAGAGACTGCAGACATAGTACAGGAGATGGTCAGAGACTGCAGACATAGTACAGGAGATGATCAGAGACTGCAGACATAGTACAGGAGATGGTCAGAGACTGCAGACATAGTACAGGAGATGATCAGAGACTGCAGACATAGTACAGGAGATGATCAGAGACTGCAGACATGGTACAGGAGATGATCAGAGACTGCAGACATGGTACAGGAGATGATCAGACTGCAGACATGGTACAGGAGATGATCAGAGACTGCAGACATGGTACAGGAGATGATCAGAGACTGCAGACATAATACAGGAGATGATCAGAGACTGCAGACATAATAAAGGAGATGATCAGAGACTGCAGACGTGGTACAGGAGATGATCAGAGACTGCAGACATGGTACAGGAGATGATCAGAGACTGCAGACATGGTACAGGAGATGATCAGAGACTGCAGACATGGTACAGGAGATGATCAGAGACTGCAGACATAATACAGGAGATGATCAGAGACTGCAGACATAATAAAGGAGATGATCAGAGACTGCAGACGTGGTACAGGAGATGATCAGAGACTGTAGACATAGTACAGGAGACGATCAGAGACTGCAGACGTGGTACAGGAGATGATCAGAGACTGTAGACATAGTACAGGAGACGATCAGAGACTGCAGACATGGTACAGGAGATGATTAGAGACTGCAGACATAGTACAGGAGACGATCAGAGACTGCAGACATGGTACAGGAGATGATCAGAGACTGCAGACATAGTACAGGAGACGATCAGAGACTGCAGACATAGTACAGGAGATGGTCAGAGACTGCAGACATAGTACAGGAGACGATCAGAGACTGCAGACATAGTACAGGAGATGATCAGAGACTGCAGACATGGTACAGGAGATGATCAGAGACTGCAGACATGGTACAGGAGATGATCAGAGACTGCAGACATGGTACAGGAGATGATCAGAGACTGCAGACATGGTACAGGAGATGTTAAGAGACTGCAGACATGGTACAGGAGATGATCAGAGACTGCAGACATGGTATAGGAGATGATCAGAGACTGCAGACATAATACAGGAGATGATCAGAGACTGCAGACATAATAAAGGAGATGATCAGAGACTGCAGACGTGGTACAGGAGATGATCAGAGACTGTAGACATAGTACAGGAGACGATCAGAGACTGCAGACATGGTACAGGAGATGATCAGAGACTGCAGACATAGTACAGGAGACGATCAGAGACTGCAGACATGGTACAGGAGATGATCAGAGACTGCAGACATGGTACAGGAGATGATCAGAGACTGCAGACATGGTACAGGAGATGATCAGAGACTGCAGACATGGTACAGGAGATGATCAGAGACTGCAGACATAATACAGGAGATGATCAGAGACTGCAGACATAATAAAGGAGATGATCAGAGACTGCAGACGTGGTACAGGAGATGATCAGAGACTGTAGACATAGTACAGGAGACGATCAGAGACTGCAGACATGGTACAGGAGACGATCAGAGACTGCAGACATAGTACAGGAGACGATCAGAGACTGCAGACATGGTACAGGAGATGATCAGAGACTGCAGACATAGTACAGGAGACGATCAGAGACTGCAGACATGGTACAGGAGATGATCAGAGACTGCAGACATAGTACAGGAGACGATCAGAGACTGCAGACATGGTACAGGAGACGATCAGAGACTGCAGACATGGTACAGGAGATGATCAGAGACTGCAGACATAGTACAGGAGATGGTCAGAGACTGCAGACATAGTACAGGAGATGATCAGAGACTGCAGACATGGTACAGGAGACGATCAGAGACTGCAGACATAGTACAGGAGATGGTCAGAGACTGCAGACATGGTATAGGAGATGATCAGAGACTGTAGACATAGTACAGGAGATGATCAGAGACTGCAGACATGGTACAGGAGATGATCAGAGACTGCAGACATGGTACAGGAGATGATCAGAGACTGCAGACATGGTACAGGAGATGATCAGAGACTGCAGACATAGTACAGGAGATGATCAGAGACTGCAGACATGGTACAGGAGATGATCAGAGACTGTAGACATAGTACAGGAGATGATCAGAGACTGCAGACATGGTACAGGAGATGATCAGAGACTGCAGACATAGTACAGGAGATGGTCAGAGACTGCAGACATGGTACAGGAGATGATCAGAGACTGCAGATATGATACAAGAGAAGGTCAGAGACTGCAGACATGGTACAAGAGAAGGTCAGAGACTGCAGATATAATACAGGAGATGGTCAGAGACTGCAGACATAGTACAGGAGATGATCAGAGACTGCAGACATAGTACAGGAGATGATCAGAGACTGCAGACATAGTACAGGAGATGATCAGAGACTGCAGACATGATACAGGAGATGGTCAGAGACTGCAGACATGATACAAGAGAAGGTCAGAGACTGCAGATATAATACAGGAGATGGTCAGAGACTGCAGTTCCTATGGACATTAGTAGATAATGGCCGATTGGCCCTCTCACCTGACCCAGCGATGGTTCCTCTGATCAGGAGTAAGCTCACTCTGAATTGCCCGTGGTGACTCCGCTGGGTAGCACCCAGATCTGTATTCTGGCAATGACTCCATTCCTTTCTCCGCCAGGGATGGCACCAGGCTGTGTGGCTTTCCCTCTGGTGGCGCAGGGCAGCGGGGTTTCCTCTCTGATGGTGTTCCCTGAGCACTGCCCTCTCCCTCTGGAGTCCTGGGTGCACTTCCCCGAAAGCTTTCCCATGCTCCTGTATCTCTCTCTCTCCCATTTAGCTGAGCATGCTGCGTGGACTGCAGTTTCCGTGTTACAGTGGGGCTGCCAGTCCTCGGGACTACATGTCCCACAATCCTCTTCTCCTTTTTCTATTCTATTTTTCCCTGGCTGATATGAAGGCGGGGGAAGAAACATAGTGGGAGGCTGTGCTGGTCAGCGCCGCTCACTAGTATAGCAGTGCACGTGCGGAGGAGAGGGAGAGGGAGGGGAAGGGGCGAAAGAAGAGCCTGCAGCTGCAGTGACGTCACTAGGGTTGGTGTCACCAAGTGCGGTATAACATGGTGTCACCCTCCTTCCACCAACTTTAGTCGCCCCTCAGTACAGACCTCCCTCCACTAAGTATAGACCCCCACTAAGTATAAACCCCTCTCTCAGTACAGACCCCCCTTCATCAGTATAGACCCCCCCAGGACAAACCACCCCCCCTCCATTAGTAGACCCCCACCAGGACAACCCCCCCTCCATTAGTACAGATCCCCCCCAGGACAAAGCCCCCCTTCATTAGTACAGACCCCCCCAGGACAACCCCCCTCCATTAGTACAGACCCCCAGGACAAACCCCCCCTCTATTAGTACAGACCCCCAGGACAAACCCCCTCCATTAGTACAGACCCCCTAGGAGAACCCCCCTCCACTAGTACAGACCCCCACAGGACAAATCCCCCCTTCATTAGTACAGACCCCCCAGGACAAACCCTCCCTCCATTAGTACAGACCCCCCCCAGGACAAACCCCCCCTCCATTAGTACAGACCCCCCAGGACAAACCCCCTCCATTACTACAGACCCCCCAGGAGAACCCCCCCTCCACTACTACAGACCCCCACAGGACAAATCCCCCCTTCATTAGTACAGACCCCCCACCAGGACAAACCCCCCTCCATTAGTACAGACCCCCCACCAGGACAAACCCCCCTCCATTAGTACAGACCCCCCCAGGACCCCCCCTCCATTAGTACAGACCCCCCGGACAAACACCCCCCCTCCATTAGTACAGACCCCCTAGAACAACCCCCCTCTATTAGTACAGACCCCCAGGACAAATCCCTCCATTAGTACAGACCCCCCAGGACAAATCCCCCCTCCATTAGTACAGACCCCCCAGGATAAATCCCCCCTCTATTAGTACAGACCCCCCAGGACAAATCCCCCCTCCATTAGTACAGACCCCCCAGGACAAATCCCCCCTCCATTAGTACAGACCCCCCCAAGACAACTCCCCCTCCATTAGTACAGACCCCCCAGGACAACCCCCCCATTAGTACAGACCCCCAGGACAACCCCCCCATTAGTATAGACCCCCCAGGACAACCCCCCCATTAGTACAGACCCCCCAGGACAACCCCCCCATTAGTACAGACCCCCCCACCAGGAACCCCCCCATTAGTACAGACCGCCCCCCCAGGACAACCCCCCCATTAGTACAGACCGCCCCCCCAGGACAACCCCCCCATTAGTACAGACCGCCCCCCCAGGACAACCCCCCCATTAGTACAGACCGCCCCAGGGACAAACCTCCCTCTATCAGTACAGACAGACACATTAACACCCGGGCAGCAGCTAGAGAGGACAGTGTGCAGCCGCGCCGCCCGGGTGAAGAACAGATCGAGCTGGAGTGAGAGACAGCGGAGGAGAGAGAGAACCTGTGTCAGGCTGCAGGCACGGGCCACCCCCCCTCCCCCCAGCGAAGTCACTGCGCGGCTGGTCTCTCTCAACACAGAGACCAGCCGCTCCGATCTCCGGCGGCTGCTCTCCTCTGACAGGAGGAGGAGGGAGGGGGGACAGGCTCTAGCAATGTAAAGCACAGCGGCGCCGGCGCGGCCGCTCCACGGCGGTGAGCTGCTGCGGACAGAGCTACTTCTGGACACGGAGGAGGGAGGGGAGCACTCTGGCGCTTCAGCGCCCCCACCTCTCTGGCGCCTGGGTGCACTGCACCCCGTGCACCCGCCTGGGACCGGCCCTGACCACAACAGGTGAGTGTCTGAGACCACAGCTTGAGGTAATAGATGGATGCCTGCATACTTATAATGCATGGTGTGTTTTTTTTATTTTAGGTGATGTGGATGTTGTTGAAGAAGAAATTCATTTCACAAGTGAAAGTGCACAGATCCTCATCGGGGAGATAATGGTGTGCAATCGTGAATTACAGAAGATCAAGGAAGACATCAATGATGTGGAATAAAGATTCAAAAACATCATTGATGTTTTAGACAGAATCTAAAACACACCAAAATTATTCAAGTTTGTTTTTAATTTTCTTATTTTTCAAACTATTTTAAAGTATTTTGAAAGACAAATTTTGAAGATGCACACAGTGTGTCACCATGTGCTATCTGCCATCACGGGATATCAATGTGCAGTTTTTGTGGGTGCAACCCCTTCCTTGCAACTCAAGTAGGTGAGAGGAAGGGGTTGCACCCCCAAAACACATTCATTGATCCCCCATGATGAGAGCTAGCACATGTTGACATTAGGCATGGGATCAGGTGGGAAATCCTCATTTTGACTCCCAATTTGTGTGCATCCTCAAAATTTGGCTTTTACAGGGGTGACATCACCCCATCTGATGAAGGAAAGATCAACACAGTTCCTGAGTTGTGTATTGTTTTATGGTTTTAAATATGCCTGTTTAACCCAAAAAAGGCTATTTCTACTGTCAAACACAAAAATGTTATACAACAAGTATGTTGGTTTGTTCAAAAACCCTTTTCTAACGCACATGTGAATGTGCACAGAGTAAAAATGTTTTCTACTCAACAATGTGTGGCTTCTTCTTTCAATGCTCAATAGCAGTTTTTGGAGTAAGTTGGTGTTTACAGTGACAATGGGGGTTATTTACTAAAGGCAAATCCACTTTGCACTACAAGTGCACTTTCAGTGCAGTTTAAAGTGCACTTGTAGTGCAAAGTGGATTTTCCTTTAGTAAATGACACCCACAGTGCTCTAAAATTTGCCCCAATCAGACCATTTTCGGGACTCCAAAAAATTAATAACGGTGCTGAAAATTATGAATATGTGTAGCAGACCCACAACATAATAGTTAGCTGAAGAAGAGATTGTCACCTCATGTATTAAATAAATTACATTTGCACTATTGAAGAAAATGGCCAAAAAGAAAAGCCCACTGGAGAACCTAGGAGACAGCTAAAAGAAACACAAGCAGTAAATCAAATGAAATATTATTTTAGCTTAAAATAAAAATGTATTTTAAAATGTATCTTAAACATTTGTTGGCATATCAATGGCCCCCTACCCTCAAAGTATTAAATATATTTTTGACTGACCTCGTGGGCGCTTTGGGGGGCAAGCCAGGACAGCCAGCTTCAAGTGCCGTCAGGGTTTGTTCTTGAAATCCGGTCTCAGGCCCAACTGAGGCCACAAAGTTCATAGCATTTCTCCTTAGAAAGTTGTGTAGAATGCAGCATGCAAGTATTATATGGTTTAGTTTATATTCCGCCATGTTGATTAGCATCAGGAATAGGCGGAATCGGCTGGCCATTATCCCGAAAGCATTTCCACCACTCTTCTGGCTCTGGCCAGCCCGTAGTTAAAACCCTCTGGTCCGGGGTGAGGGTCCTCATGGGGAATGGCCACATCAGGTGTTCACCAAGCCCAAACGCTTCATCAGCGACAAAGACGAACGCCAGCCACGTTGTCTTCCGGAGGTGGCAATCCCAAGCCACCACTCTGGAGCCGTTCGTACAACTCGGTCTGGGCGATAACTCCACCATCGGCCATTCTTCCCCATGTCCACATACAAAAACTCGTATGTAGCCGACACCACCGCCCACATCACTATACTATTAAACCCCTTATAGTTGTAATAGTATAACCCCGAGTTGGGGGGTGGGACAATGTGGATGTGTTTCCCATCAATTGCCCCTCCGCAGTTGGGAAAGTCCCACCGCTGGGCAAAGTGGGATGCCACAGTCTCCTGTGGGGTTGAAGGAAACTGTCAAACAAGAAAAAAATAAATAGGCACTTTTGCACATAACATTGCAAGCAGATTAGACACAAACATTCTTGGCCAACATCAGTTATAACATTTATTTTAAGGAGTATTTAAGGACAAAAATATAAGGTCCACTTATTAGATTCCTCACCCCCTCTGATGGCCCATTGTAAAAATTTTAGGAGGTGATATGTTTTGGACAGGTAACCCTCTCCACTTAATTGAGAGCTGAATGCATACATAATGTGTGTTACTTAGGCCAGCCCCTCCTTACTTACACTATTGGCAGCCCACTGGACAGGTAAGAAGTGTCATAATACAAAAATATAAATACACACTGTACAAATTGAAGCACGATTTTACATTCTGCAATTACCTATCAAGATAATAGGAGAACAAAACTTTAAACAGTACCATTTTATTCAGGCAAGCCCTTTCACTACATGCTTTGGTGAATTCATCCATAAATCTGACCACAAAAGAGGAAGGTATAGTGTGTATGGGTTTGGAAAAGTCAGCAGATAGAGTATTGGTATCAGTTGACTTAGCGGTTGGGGGTGAGGGAGGGTTCCAAATGAGTTTGGGACCCCAAAAAAAAGCCTTTGGCACTCTGCCTGAATTTAAGGACAACAATAACATTTAAACACATTTTAGGGCAGGGGTCTCAAACTGGTGGCCCTCCAGCTGTTGTGAAACTACAAGTCCCATCATGCCTCTGCCTAAGGGAGTCATGCTTGTAACCGTGAGCCTTGGAATGCCTCATGGGACTTGTAGTTTTGCAACAGCTGGAGGGCCACCAGTTTGAGACCACTGTTTTAGGGGGTGTTTAGGGTAAAGCAGTACAATGAAGCAGACAAAATACATTGTTAAGTGACTAGGCTAGGTGTGTATGGGTCCAGGATAGCATGCTGGGGAGGTTAGTGAAGCAAATATGCATGAAGGACAAAAAGGAGTATTAAAAACTTCCAGCATGCATGAGGAAAGGGGACATTCACAGCATATTACAATCATGGTAATTAGGGAATTATGAAGAAATACAATACATTAGCAAACATTAAATACATAGAATGTGATGTTAAAGGAGAAAACTTACCTTACTATAGTCTTCCTGCAGGACCTGAATGATGGCAGAACAGGTCTCTGGAATAATGATCCCCAGAGCCAGGGGGGAGATGCACTACTTGATGTCCTGCAGACTCCTCCCCGTCGCCAAGTACCGCAATGTGGCGACTAGCCTTTGTTCGGGAGTGATGGCTTGCTGCATGCAGGTGTCCTGCTTCGTAATATAAGGGGACAGCAAAGCCAACAAACGGTGAAAAACGGGGTCCGTCATCCGAAGATAATTCCTGAAATCATCAGGATTATTCTCCTGGATCTCCCGCAACAAAGGCATATGAGAGAATTGGTCACGCTGGAGCAATCAATTCTTCGTCCATGAACTCCTCCTCGCCCTGTTCATGGACTGGGCTTGGATCAAAGTAAGAACCCGAACACCAAGCCCCTGCACAGCACGAACTCTGCGATGAGTACGTACCCGCAGCATGGCTTCAAAACGGTCGGCTGGTCAGAACGAACTAACAGAATACACTGAAAATCAGAAATGCCTGAGAAGAGCGACCTGAAAATCAGAAACGAGCGGACAAGAACGCACTGAGATTCAAATACGTACTATAAATAGCACGCACTGAAAACCAGATGTGAACTGACTACACGCACTGAAAACCAGATATGAACCCACAAGCACAAACTGAAGAGCAGTAATGAACTGAAAAGCACGAGGCTGAAAAGCGCGAATCTTCTCTCACCCAAACTTCTACTAATGCCGCGTACACACGATCGGACTTTACGGCATACTTGGTCCAGCGTACCGGATTTCGTCAGACAATTCGATCGTGTGTGGGCTCCAGCGGACTTTGTTTTCTCAAAAGTTTGATGGACTTAGATTTGAGACATGTTTTAAATCTGTCCGACGGACTCAAGTCCGGTCGAAAAGTCCGCTTGTCTGTATGCTAGTCCGACGGACAAAAACCAACGCTAGGGCAGCTATTGGCTACTGGCTATGAACTTCCTTGTTTTAGTCCGGTTGTACGTCATCACGTACGAATCCGTCAGACTTTGGTTGATTGTGTGTAGGCAAGTCCGTTCATTCGGAAAGTCCGTCGTAAAGTCAGTCGAAATGTACGCCAGACAAAGTCTGCCGTAAAGTCCGCTCGTGTGTACGCGGCATTACACAAGATAAACACGAGATTAGCAGAAGGAGCCCAAAGGGTGGCGCACTTGGTATTGAACTACCCTTTTATAATGCCGTCGTACGTGTTGTACGTCAGCGCGTTTTTGGCGATTGGAATTTCCGACAACATTTGTGCGACCGCGAGTATGCAAGACAAGTTTGAGCCAACATCCGTCGGAAATAAATCCAGGATTTTGTTGTTGGAATGTCCATACGTGTGTACGCGGCATTAGACCCATTGTTAAGGGGGAAATACAAGCTAGGTTTAGTATATATACCAGGAGTTAACCAATGGATAAAATAATCAGAACGTGATTGTTCAATAGGATATGGGATGAACTTACAGACAGTACCACCACAACAAGAATTGAGTACATTTTGTAGCATAAAAAATAGTATCAGTAAATTACACTGTACGAATGAATAGTAGTAGCTCAACATCATAACAATCATGATGTGTAGAAATGATTGAAAAGATAATGTGAGTCTTCCAATGAGCATTTTAAATATAAACCATGCCATAAGGGCGAAAACATAAAAAAAAAGAATGGAAAACAAGGGGGTCAAGAAACTTCATGTGACTTAACCATGCAAAATGAACAAGAGGACAAAAACGTCCTGAACTCACCAAGGAGGCCTGACGCGACATCCCAACATGTGAGGATGCAGCACCAGGCCGCAAAAGTAAGTAGGAGGACAAACCAGCGACGGCAGATGTGCAAAGCAAAAGTAGATATATACCACAGCGCAGTTTTTTCCTCTTTTTCTTTACAACTCCATAGGATCTCAGCTGCAGCGGGAAGAGACGGCGGCGGCGTGAGAGGTCTCCGCCTCCACTCCTCCCCCCCGACAGAATGGTGCCCGGATGAAGGAGTGAGAGTCCCCTGGAATTAGCACCACGGGACCATATGCTGAATAGGACATGTCACAAAGGAAGAGTGACAGCACCCCCTTCTGGCAAAACTTTGACACTTGCTGTGGCTGGGTGAGAACTTTTTAATTTCTTTTGCAAGGAAAAAACTATAAGGGCAGTGTGTTTTTCTTCTTTTTTTTTCCTCTAACCCCAGGACTGGAAATATTAACTTTCTCAATTGTATAGTACAGAGGTTGATCACACATTGGTTGGTTCCCCCTCTCCCGCAAAAATTAGTATAGAGATTGCAGACTCGCTGCCTTATCCTCCCCCTGTCGACTGGGATGTGACGGATCGTTCACTCTTGAACAGATAGAGGGTCTTCCCAGTTTTGAAAAACATCTAAAACACTGTGAGATTTATTTTTTTCACTTTGGCCTGACCTCTCTCCCTGTCTCCCTGTCTCATTTCGGATCCTTTTTGGGTTATGACAACACAACGCACCACAAAGGTGAGTCAGGCAGCGGCTGCCAGATTGAAGGAATTTTCACACACACAGGGGCAGTCCCCCCAAAAAATAGCCAACAGACTCAACACGCCAGTATGCTGTCTAAATTTCAGACGGGAGCCAGTACCTCTATAAAGAGTCTGAGACAAGGACAGGTGACTCTTGCGAAGGGAGTAACCCCTCCCACTGAAAAATTACCACGTGAAGAGATGGAGGAAGGTCAGGGACATGGATTATTACCATCTAATACGGACACCCCAGGAGTAGCAGAACCATCATTAAAAGAAATTTTGCTAGCAATTAACACTTGCAAAACTGAAATGTCTGACCAACTTAAAACGGTGCTAGAAGAACTGTCATTTATTAGGCAGGATATGCAAAAGGTGAGGGAAAGGACTACCTCTCTTGAGGGGAGGGTTAGTCTGGTAGAGGATGATGTGAACCCCCTGAAGCGGGAGATGAAAATTATAAAGGAGCAGATGGCTAATTATCAGACAAAGATTGATGAAATGGAGAATAGGATGCAAAGGAAGAACATAAGAATAGTGGGGCTCCCTGAACGATCTGAAGGTCTAGAACCTACTATTTTTTTGGAAAAATGGCTCAGGGAGCTATTTGGAGATCAGCCCTTCTCACCTTTCTTCGCACTGGAAAGAGCCCATAGAGTCCCTTCCAGGCTCCCTCAGCCAGGCGCCCCCCCCAGACCTCTTTTGATAAAAACACTTTATTATCAAGATAAAATGACCATTCTAAATAAAGGCAGAGAAATAGGTAATATATCGTATAACGGCAACAGGGTTTCAATGTACCCCGATTTTTCACCTGACTTACAAAAACAGAGGGCCAAGTTTGGAGAAGTTAAACGTAAACTGCAACAATTAAAAGTGAACTATGCTCTATTATACCCCGCTAAACTGAGAATAAAAGCTTTAGGGGAGACTGTTTTTTTTGAAACCCTGGAGGGGGTGGAGGACTGGATCATATCGTATAAGAGGAGACTAATATATATATATATATTTTAATCCTCTTTGGGATTTTTTCTAATTTGATGAACTGAGTCAAAACACATCACAAACACAATGTTGGAATAAATATGGAGTGGAGGTGGGGGGAGGAGGGGAGGGTTTATGTGTGAGGGAGTAATGAGTGCATCACCCCCAGTTACTAGGGGATATGGCGAAGAACTCTCTCTGTGCGTGTTTTTTGTTGTATGTCTTTGTCTTGTCGGGTATGTTTGTGGGTTTAGATGTTGGTTGTATAGAGGCAGGGGTGGGGGTGGGTTAGGGCTGGAAGAGTGTAAGAAGGTAAAACTAAAGACACTATTAATATTTAAAATAATAGGTATAGGTAATGGTCACATTAGAATGCCCCCATTTAGGCCCAACGGGCAGATGAAAAGAATGCATGAGAGCACGAGTCTGAAGAAGTGGCACGATTCCCTTGATTGGTACACAAGGTTGTTTGAAATTTACTATAGATTTGAGGTTTGGCAATACAGGGTGAAAAAAATGAGAAAATTAGCACAAGAAAATCACGTAAAAGAAATAAGACACTGGTTATATGGTAACAAGGCACATAGAGAATCAAAATATTATGGTTGGAAACACTTTTATTAATCTGAATTTATGTTTCTGGAACTTGCGGGGAATGGGTGATTCAGAGAAAAAAGCAGCAGTTCTCCTGATTGCAAAAACTTATGCGGTAGCAGTACTTTGTTTACAGGAGACACATCTTACAAAAATAACTAGTCCCCAATTAAGGTGGAGAGATTATCCTATACAGTTCCATTTAGTCCACACTTCTTATTCTAGAGGGGTGAGTACCTTTATTAGAGCTGGGGTGGCTTCCACCTGTATTCAGGTTAAGATAGATGAACAGGGACGATACATTTTTTTATTTTGTAGGCTTAAAAATAGAGCCTGCATATTGGCAAATGTGCATCCCCCCCCCTCAACTTGTCGGTCCTTTGTGAGCTCACCAAGTTTACCCTGGATAAGCCGGGGGTGCCAGTGTTAGTAATGGGGGATTTTAACATGGTAATGGACCAGAAATTAGATAGACTTCCCCCAGGGACATACACAAGTAGAACAGTGGATAGTTGGTTACCTGATTTTTTGACAGAAACAGGATTGACAGACATTTGGAGAATACGAAACCCAAGGGCTCGACAATACTCGTGCTTTTCCAGGACTCGCGCTACACTCTCCAGGATTGACTTAGTTCTAGGAAATGAGATGATGCCACCTATAAAAAATGTGAGTTGCAAGCCAAGGGGTTTGTCAGATCACTCCCCAGTGACAGTGTCATTGGAATTGGGTAAACGTGATCATCCTGGAGAGTAGAGACTGAGTCCTTTTTGGATGGAATTGATGGGAGATCCGAAGGATATATTGATGTCCCTGGGGGAATTTCTCGACTGGAACCGGGGTATTGCCCCGGCAGGTATAGTATGGGATACTTTGAAAGCCTTTTTGTGAGGAATGGTGATACAGCAGATTTTAAAAATCAAGAAGCAGACTAAGGATTGGGAGAGAATAATTGGAGAGAGGGTAATAACCACGGAAGAACAATATATTAACAACCCGACACCTGATACACTTAAGAGCTGGATAAATGAACAACAAAATTATCGGCTAATGACCCTCCGGAAGGTAGAGAATAAATATCTCTTTCAGAGACAAGCTGCCTTTGGAGAAGGGGAGAAAGCGTGGGACGGATGCTGGCACAATTAGTCAGGGCAAACTCCCCCACATCCGTGGTATCTACGATTGCCGTGGATGAGGGGAGAGTGACCTCAAATACCCCAGAAATAGTGGATAAGGTCAAGAAGTATTATGAAGATCTCTATAGATCCCAGCAGAGGGAGATGAGTGAAGAGACGAACACTTTTTTTAGGGACTTGAATCTACCTTTTCTTAGTGAGATGGATAGAGCGGAGCTGGACCGCCCTATAACATTAGAGGAGATGACGCATATTACCAATGAGATGGCGAGGCAGAAATCACCGGGACCAGATGGCCTTCCAGCCGAGGTAAGGTATTATGGTAAGGTGCTGCTCCCTGAGTTGTTGAGGGTTCTGAATAGCTCACGTACACAGGGAGAGCTTCCTTCTTCAATGATGGATTCCCATATAATTATTATACATAAGGAGGACAAAGGCCCACTCGATGTAGCCTCGTATAGGCCGATTGCTCTGCTAAATGTTGACATGAAGATTTTGGCGAAGGTCTTGGCGGCTAGATTAAACAGGGTTATTTTGAAACTCATCCATCCCGATCAGTCAGGAAGAACAACCAGCGCTAATATAAGGCGCCTATATTTGAACCTCCAGGTCCTGACGGACGAAGATGAGAAGAGGGCTATTTTGACCCTGGATGCCGCCAAGGCCTTCGATAGCTTAGAGTGGCGGTACTTGTGGAAAGCCATGGAAATGGCTCAACTGGGTACGGGCTTCATCGGGTGGGTCAAAATGCTTTATAGTGCACCAGAGGCTAGAGTAAGGGTGAATAGCGAGCAGTCCGACAAGTTTGGACTGGGGAGGGGGACGAGGCAGGGATGCCCCCTGTCACCCCTCCTTTTTTCCCTTGCAATTGAACCTTTGACTATTGCGCTCAGGTCATCTGATTAGGTGAAGGGCTTTAGAAGAGGTGATCTGGAAGAAAAAGTTGCATTATATGCAGACGACCTCCTGTTGTTTCTTGGAGACACGCAGGACTCCCTTTGGAAAGCCATGAATATCATTAATAGATTCGGCCAAATCTCCAGATTAAAAATAAATTGGACAAAGTCCAGCTTGCTACCAGTGGATTCTCTGGTAGGTCCTCTACCTGAGGAGGTAGATCAGATCCCAGTTGTGAATAAACTTAAATACCTGGGCATAAATATCTCTAAAGACCCCCAACAATTCACCTTAGATAATATTGATCCTTTGCTGATTAAATTCAGGGGTAAAATAAAAATCTGAAAACGCCTGCCATTATCTGTGGCAGGTCAGTGTAACCTGATTAAAATGATTTGGATGCCCCAGCTCCTTTATGTATTACATAATTCACCAATCTGGTTGTATAAAAAATGGTTGCAAAAGATAGAGACTCTGTTTAGGAAAATGATTTGGAAAGGCGGTCCAGCTAGAATCCGGTTAAGTACTCTGCAACTTCAGAAACAGGAAGGAGGAGTAGCGCTCCCACATCCCTTTAGTTACTTCTTGGCGTCACAACTCCAGTACTTAAGGGGGAGTAATGTAGACGGCCAAGTAGTAGGAAGAAAGATGCTCCTACAAACTACCCCACATGAATCTATACCTGAAGCCTTGGAGGCAGGATCCTTCCTCCCAAAACTCCCAACTTTAAATCTAATGATGAAGGTTAGGGACACAGTGAAAATAATACTGGATTATAGAGGCTTTACGGATCTTATTCCACTGTGGGAAAATAGTAAACTAGGAGAGCTTCAGAAGATAGGGATAATAAGGGAATGGGAGAGATGTGGAATAAAATTTATCTCACAATTATACCAAGAAGGTACCTTGAAAACTTTCCAGGAACTGAGAGCTTAATATGCCTTGCCGAACAAATCCTTTTTTAAACACTTACAGGTCAGGCACGCATTAGAGGTACAGTTTAGAGGAAGAACCTTAGAATGGAGCACAATTCCTGTACTCCAAAAGTGAATTAATGCAGATTCAGCGAAAGGCCTAATTTCAAAAGTATATCCACATATTAATAACAGGAAATTTAACAGGCTAGATCCTCCTCTGTACAAGAGGAAATGGAAAAAAGATGTAGGCAATATCTCTGACAGCCAGTGGAATAGAATCCTTGAAGTAGCCCCCTTGGTCTCATTATCCCCCTCGCAGAGGATGTCACATTTATTTTTATTGTATAGAACTTATCACACTCCCTACAGACTTTTTCACTACGGCCGTCGGACAGATTCTAGTTGCCCCAGATGCGGGGATTTAGAGGGGGATCTACTCCACATGTTTTGGAGGTGCCCAAAGCTATTCCGGTATTGGACGGAGGTGGTGAAAATCACTGATGGGGTGTTCGGAACCTCCACTGAGTTGGAGCCTATTGGGAGTAGTGGAAGGTGAGGGTAAACCAGGAAACACCCAAGTGGCAGTGATGAGATGTCTGTTTCAAGCAAGGATCCTGATTGCCCGAAGATGGCAGTCAGCACTACCCCCCGCCCAGTGAGGAATGGTCTAATAGTATGAACGGGGTAATTCTCAAAGAGAAAGCGGTATACATAAAGCAAGGCGTGCCTAGGAAATATGATATGATTTGGAAGTCCTGGTGGGAAGCAAGAGGGATTAGCATGTAAACCTCAATAAATACAGAAATAATTATGCAAATGATAAATGGCGACCCTAGAGAACCCAAATGTAGAGAGAGAGGAAGTTGAAGGAATGAGTGAGAAGTATGAAGTTGTGCAAGAGCTGGAAGTTTACGAGAAATTTTTAGCATATAATAATATTAGTTAACCCTACTAGTTACACCCCCAGGCTCTACCCAAAACCCACATAGGACATGCTAGGCTTATTAACTTTATGGTGAGGAACTGGGCTGGAGATCCGGGGCATCATGGGGAAGAATGCACCTGTTTGCTCTTTATTTTTCTTGTTATTCTTCTTTTTCACTTTTAATGTAAAAAAAATTTTCAATAAAGAAATAAAGTTTAAAAAAAAAGAATATAACACAGACACAAGCACGCTGTGAGCCGTGGCATTTGATTCTTTACTGCTCATTTTTGCGATATTGTTTAAGTACATTTTTATTAAATCTTCCTTCCCCCCCTCATCTTCCAGGACAGCTACATAGTTACATAGTTAGTAAGGTTGAATAAAGACACCAGTCCATCCAGTTCAACCTTAGTGAGTGTGGGTGCATGTCTACAATCATCCCTATTTTTATTTAAGGTATCCATATAGCGCCGCTATTCACGCAGCACTCTGCACATACATCATACACCCACATCGGTCCCTACCCTCAAGGAGCCCACAATCCAAGGTCCCCAACTCACATTCATATACTAGGGCCAATTTTGAACAGAAGCCAATTAACCTACCAGCATGTCTTTGGAGTGTGGGAGGAAACCAGAGTACCCGGGGGAAAGCTATGCAGGCACAGGGAGAACATGCAAACTCCAGGCAGGTAGTGTCGTGGTTGGGATTCGAACCAGCGACCCTTTTTACTGCTAGGCGAGAGTGCTAACCACTACACCACTGTGCTGCCCTATAGGGCTGAGCTACATGAGAGATGATTGGCTCCGCCTTCTACAGGAAACACAAATCAGACACAATTTAAACGTCCCTTTCCCTGACCCTCTGTTATTTTGTGTTTCCAGACCTCCAGGAGTACGCACTGTCATGTTTGTTTCCTTCGTTTGATCTGGTGACTGTGGTTAGCGGACCCCCCTTGTTCAGAATACTCAAACCGGTTGTGGCCAAGTCTGCAGTATTTTCTGCTGTTTCAGCAGTCTAATGCCCCGTACACACGGTCGGATTTTCAGACGGAAAATGTGTGATAGGACCTTGTTGTCGGAAATTCCGACCGTGTATGGGCTCCATCACACATCGGATTTTCCGACACACAAAGTTTGAGAGCAGGATATAAAATTTTCCGACAACAAAATCCGTTGTCGGAAATTCCAATCGTGTGTACACAAATCCGACGGACAAAGTGCCACGCATGCTCAGAATAAATAAAGAGATGAAAGCTATTGGCCACTGCCCCGTTTATAGTCCCGACGTACGTGTTTTACGTCACCTCGTTCAGAACGATCGGATTTTCCGACAACTTTGTGTGACCGTGTGTATGCAAGACAAGTTTGAGCCAACATCCGTCGGAAAAAATCCTAGGATTTTGTTGTCGGAATGTCCGAACAAAGTCCGACTGTGTGTACGGGGCATAAGAAGGGTTCCCCCTGTTTTTCTGGTGGTTACTTGCATTAGGGAATCTTCTGCAACCGCCCAGCATCCTGATCCACCTTGGTACACACAGAGAGCGATTCCTTGTGTCCTTTTCACCATTTTGGGTGTACCAAGATGGCAGCGAGTGCACTTCCTGTCTCACCACCGGAACCGGAAGTGATGTCACACACTTCCGGATGCCGAGCCTCTTCATGTTTGAAAAGGACCGGCTCAGGCACACATGCTGCAGGGGATGTTTTGTTGGCTGTACAGCAAACGGACAGCGTCCAAGCTCATTACAACACTCTCCTATCTGGTCCTTCTCATCATGGAGGTTAAGGACACCCCTGAGGACGGTGCACCCGCTCTGTCTGATCCAGCGGATGCAATTGGGTTCTGTGTTACCCTTAAGGTTAGTACTTCTCCGCTGTAATAAGAGATTGTATATCCAGGGGCAAATGTTTTATAAAGTGTAATTTTGTATGCCTTTCTTATTGTGGTTTCTTTTTCACACACTTGTTTAATAATAATAATAATAATAATAATAATAATAATAATAATAAGGAAAACAGAGTAAGCGTAGTCAGTAACCGGATCGGGTAGTCAGCCAAGCAAATGTCAGAGAGCCAGAGATAAATGTAGTAGTACAGCAAGCAGGACCAGGAGCCAGAAGGAACGTCAGCTGAGCAAGTCTTCAACAGGAACGCAGGAGAAAGTCTATGTGATGTTGACAACGGCGAAGGCAGAGATCAAGTGAGCTTGACGACTTTAATTAGGCAGGACTGACAAGCAGAATCAACAACAGCTGGGTAACTATAGAGAGAGATGGGAGCTGGCAATTAGAGGACAGCTGAGCGGCCAGCTCAGAGATAGAAGGTCTGAGCCCAGCCCTGACAGTACCCCCTCCTCAACGACCCCTCCCCCTCGGAGGACCACCGGGCTTGAGAGGAAAACGTCTATGGAAATCACGGAGGAGGACAGGGGCATGTACGTCCGAGGATTAGACCCAAGAGCATTCCTCTGGACCGTAACCCTTACAATGCACCAGGTTTTGTATGTGCCCACGGAACCTACGGGAGTCAACAATGGATTCATACTCCTCATGGTTCTCAGCCTGCATAGGGTGAGGATGTGGCACCGAGGTGGCACTGAGGTGGTAAAGCGATTGCAGACCAAAGGTTTCAATAAGGAGACATGAAACATATTTGAGATGCGCATACTAAGAGGAAGGTCCAAGGCGTAAGCCACTGGGTTAATCCTGCGAAGGATACGGAAAGGCCCAATAAACTGAGGTGTGAACCTCAAAGAAGGAACACGAAGTCGGAGGTTGCAAAACGATAGCCAGACTCTGTCCCCAACCTGGTAGGGAGGTGCAGGCAGGCATCTGCGGTCAGCATGGAGTCTGTACCTATGGTTAGCATATTGCAAAGCCTCCTGAACTTGTGCCCAAGTGGAACGAAGACCACAGAGATGCTCCTCTAACGCAGGAATACTCTGCGGAGCAAACGAGTCAGACAACATGGAAACCATAATTCGCCATAAATGGGGACAATCAGGAAGCAGAATTCAAGGCACTGTTGTGAGCAAACTCTGCCCACAGTAATAGGTCTGACCAGTTATTATGATGGTCAGAAATATAGCAACGTAAGAATTGCTCCAAAGACTGATTGGCTCATTCTGCGGCCCCATTAGACTGCGGGTGATACGCAGAGGAAAAAGCAAGCTGAATTCCCAACTGTACACAAAAGGCTCGCCAGAACCGGGAGACAAACTGGCTACCCCTGTCCGAGACAATCACCTTAGGTAGCCCATGTAAGCGAAAGATCTCCCGAGCAAAACTTGAAGCCAGTTCCTTAGAAGTGGGCAACTTCATAGGTGGAGTACAATGACACATCTTTGAGAAACGGTCAACCACCATAAGGATAACAGTGTTCCTTTGGGAGTTTGGTAACTCCACAATGAAATCCATAGACAGGTGGGTCCAGGCCTCTCTCCATTGGGTATGGGTTGTAGGAAGGTGTCGTGGAGTCTTACTCTGAGCACACACAGAATAGGCAGCTATGAAGGCAGTTACATCAGGCCATAGACTAGGCCACCAGAATTGTTGGGAAATGGCCCAAATGAATTGATTCTTACCAGGGTGGCCAGCTGCCTTGTGAGAATGGTAAATCTGGAGCACAGCAGTACGGAGACTCTCTGGGACAAAGCAGAGGTCACAAGGTTTCTCAGGGGGAGCATGGACCTGAGCAGCAAGAATTTTGTCACGCAAAGGAGAAGTAAGACTGGTGTGAACCGTAGCCAGAGGAATCACAGGAACCGGAACCAACTCCAATTTGGAAGTGGAGAAAAATTGTCGTGACAAGGCGTCAGCATTTACATTCTTAGTACCGGGTAAGAATGAGACAATGTAATTAAAACTCGACAAGAAAAGAGCCCATCGCGCCCTTCTGGGAGAGAGGCGCTTAGCCTCAGACAAGAATGTGAGATTGTTATGGTCAGTTAGAATGAGAACCGGCACAGTGGTACCTTCAAGGAGATGTCTCCATACTTTCAGGACTAAAATGAAATGAGAGCCAACAGCTCTCTGTCACCAATCTCGTAATTGCACTCTGCAGGTGACAATTTCTTGGAAAAGTAGCCACACAGATGCACAGCGCTCTCAGAGTTAAGACGTCTCAGAAGCATCAACTTCTAGGATAAAAGGCAACGTAGGCTCAGGATGTGCCAACACAGGAGCAGAAACAAAGGCAGCCTTGAGACTCTCAAAGGGCTTAATGGACTCCGGAGACCAACTCTGTGGGTTACCGTCCTTTCTGGTCATATCAGTCAGGGGCTTGACCAGAGACGAGAAGTTACAAATAAACTTCTGATAATAGTTGGCAAAGCCCAGGAAATGCTGCAGAGGATATAAACCCACGGGTCGGGGCCACTGTAGGACTGCCAAAAGTTTCTCTTGGTCCATTGAAAAACCAGCAGTGGAAATGACATAGCCCAGGAATTTAACCTATTCACGATGGAACTCGCACTTCTCCAGTTTACAATAGAGATTGTTTTCTCTTAGTTTCTGAAGCGCACGGCAGACATCTGTGTGGTGGCTCTCCTGGGACTTGGAAAATATGAGGATATCATCGAGATAAACCACCACACATAACTGCAACAAATCTCGGAGGACATCGTTAATAATAATTCCTGGAAAACTGCTGGGGCGTTACAAAGGCCAAAAGGCATTACGAGGTACTCATAATGGTCTGTTTTGGTATTAAACGCAGTTTTCCATTCGTCGCCCACCTTAATCCGCACGAGATTGAATGCCCCTCTCGAAATCAAGCTTTGTAAAAACCGTTGCTCCCTTGAGGCGGTCAAATAACTCTGTAATCAACGGAATCGGGTAGGCATTCTTAATCATGAAATGATTGAGACCCCTATAATCAATACAAAGTCTCAGTTCACCGCTCTTCTTCTTCGCAAAGAACCAGAACCAGCAGGAGATGAGGATTTGCGGATGAAACCTCGATGCGTCTGCAACATACTCCTCCATGGCCTTATCCTCCAAGACCGACAAAGGGTAAACCCAACCACAAGCGGGTATGGCACCAGGTTCAAGGTCAATTGCTCAATCATAAGGCCGAATATGGAGGCAAACTACTGGCTTGACCTTTGTCAAAGACATCGCTAAAATCACGGTACTCCTCCGGCAGGAAAGAGAGTGAAGAGGTGCACAGGACCTTGGCTAGCTTCTGGAAGCATGTCTCACTGCATTGTAGTGATCAGGAGAGAACCTCAGCACGGAGCCAATCAAAAGAGGGGTTGTGCCTCTGTAACCAAGCATAACCAATAACCAGTAGAAACCTAGGTGAGGAAATAACTTGGAATTGGATTATCTCATGGTGAAGAGCCCCTACGGCCATGGACAAAGGAACCGTCTCATGAGTCACATGGGCAGGCTGTAGAGGTCTCCCATCAAGAGCCTCAATGGCAAGTGGAGTGTCACGCAGCTACAGTGGAATCGAGTGCTGCAATACAAAGGCAGCATCAATGAATAGGCCTGCAGTCATTAGAGCCTGTATCTCGATTGACGACTGAGCCCAAGAAAGGCTGACCAAAACCAGGGGCTTATCCTTCTGGATAACTGGGGACGAAACAATGCCACCTAGGGTCTGTCCTTGACAGGACCTCAAGGTTCGGGCGTTCCCTGGACGGGTAGGACAAGACTTCAAAAAGTGACCTGCCTGGCCACAATAAAGGCACAATCTCTACCTCCTCCTAAAAGCTCTCTCATCCGCAGAGAGACGCGCAAAGCCCAAGTGCATGGGTTCATCTTCACTGACCGACTCGATGCCAGGAGGCATGGGAGGTGAGGGAGGCACGGGTGGGACTGCAAAGCTCGGAGGCAAATGTACAGGAGGCTTCCGCAAGTGCTCCTTAAAAGAGAGTCTTTCTCTGAGTCTGGAATCAATGAGGATGGCAAACGTGATCAACCTCTCCAGCTCAGTGGGTATATCTCGGGCTGCTATCTCATCCTTGATGGAATCCGAGAGACCATCAGAAAAAGCAGCCATGAGGGCCTCATTGTTCCAAGCAACCTCTGCTGCCAGAGTAAGGAATTCAATGTCGTAGTCGGCAACAGTTCACGTACTCTGTTTGATGGACATGAAGCACTTGGCAGCAGAAGCGGAGCATGCGGGAACGTCAAATACCCTTTTTAAAAAGACCACAAAGTCAGGGTAACTCAAGACAAAAGGTTTTTGCGTCTCCCATAGAGGGTTTGCCCAGGCCAAGGCTCTCTCAGAAAGCAAGATATCACAAAACCTACTTTGCTTCTGTCCGTGGGAAACACCTGGGGCAGCATCTCAAAGTAAATCTCAGCCTGGTTGAGAAACCCTCTGTATTGAAGTGGATCGCCCCCAAATCGCTGGGGAAGCTGAGCGGAACCAGACATACCTCTTATAGAGGTAACACTCGAGGTGGGTGCCTGCACAGAGACTGGCGCAGCAGCAGGGACGGCCTGCAACTCAGGTTGTACCGGAGCAGCCACAGTGGGAGCCTCCAGGTGAGCCATGCGACTCAGGAGCGTTTGTAACGCTATGGGAAACTGATCCATGCGGTGATCTTGCTCATCCAATCTGGAAAAAATATTACCAACAAGTGGATTGACTGTATCTTCTGAATTCATGGCCTTCGCCTACTATCAGGAACCATGAATCAGAACAAAACAGAAGTATAGTTTAATCACACTTGTTTAATTATAACAATAATAAGGAAAACAGAGTAAGCACAGTCAAAACAAGCCAGAGTTCAGTAACCGGATCGGGTAGTCAGCCAAGCAAATGTCAGAGAGCCAGAGATAAACGTAGTAGTACAGCAAGCAGGATTAGGAGCCAGAAGGAATGTCAGCTGAGCAAGTCTTCAACAGGAACGCCGGAGAAAGTCTCTGTGATGTTGACAAAGGCAAAGGCAGAGATCAAGTGAACTGGAGGACTTTAAGTAGGCAGGATTGGCGAGCAGAATCAACAACAGCTGGGAAACTGTGGAGAGAGATGGGAGCTGTCAATTAGCCGACAGCTGAGCGACCAGCTCAGAGAAGGAAGGGCTGAGCCCAGCCCTGACACAATAAAGGAAGTCGTTTCCTCATTTCAAGCCTTTAGTGATAGGTTAGAGGGGTTGGGCCCTTCTACATCTGTAGCAGTGACAGTACCCCAGGTTCCTTTGGTCTCGTCAAGATCTCTACGCCCTTTGGTGTTAGAGACCGTTAGTTCTTGAGCAAGAGGAGGGGGAGAACTCAAATTCCTCATCTGACGAGGAATCCATGTCAGAGATTGAGGAAACTGTTAATACGGCTAGATATCTTTTTCCAGTCGAAGATATTGAAGAACTGTTGAAAGCAGTTTTTACTTCTGAACAGATTGAGCCACCACAAAAATTAAATCGGTTCAGAATAGAATGTATAGGGGTCTTCAGGGGCGTAAGCCTAAGTGTTTTCCGGTACACCAGTCACTTAAAGATATGGTCCTGTCAGAATGGAAAGAGCCTGAGAAAAGGTTGTTCCAGTACAAAGGACATAAGAGGAGATTTCCCTTTCAGTCTTACACTGAAGAGATGTTTTTCAAGTGTTCCAGACTGGATGCTCCTATATCTCAAGTGTCTAAGAAATCTGATCTTTCATTTAAAGACTTTGGGGTTCTTAAGGACCAGATGGATAGGAAAGCCGATGCTTTGCTCCATAAGGCCTGGGAGGCTTCAGCCTCCTCTCTGGGGTCAGCCCTGGCATCCACCTGCTTAGCTAGAAATCTAGATGTTTGGATCTAGAGGCTAGATGACCTGATCTCTACCGACACGCCTGTAGAAGAGGTCAAAGAATCTCTCCCCCTGATTGCCAAATCGGTGGCCTTCTTGGCAGACGCAACGGCAGACTCGGTTAGATCAGTGACCAAAATGTCAGCCTTGATCAATTGCTCTAGACGGGCAATCTGGTTGAAATCCTGGGACAGGGATCTGACCTCCAAAAATAAACTCTGTGGTATTCCCTTTGAAGGCAAACTATTGTTTGGTTCGGCTTTAGAGGAAGTACTTGCTTGGTCCTTGGAAAAGAGTAAACGTTTCCCATCTCGGAAAGGTTAAGCTTCAAAATAAGAGGCCCTTTCGTAGTTTTCAGGGCAAAGCTAACTTCAAACCAGGGGGACAGCAGGCAAAGAAAAAATGGTCGTTTAGCAAAGGCAAAGCTAAAGGGTCTCTCTTTGCTCCTTCAACCCAGGCAAAAAGCTCTCAGTGACGCCAGGTCAGGGGTAGGAGGAAGGCTGACCTTTTTCAGCGAGGAATGGGCAAAAGTAACAGAAAATCCTTTGTTCTCAAGGTCATAAGAGAGAGTTTCAGGTTGGAATTTAATCTCCCTCCTCCCCAGAGGTTTTTCTCACTCATCTGCCGAGGGACCAAGAGAAACGGCAGGGGATGTTATATCTGATTTCCCTTTGGAAATCAGAAGGGGTTATTTCCCCCATTGCGGAGGATGAAAAATTCCAGGGATTTTATCCCCATGTTTTCCTTTTAAGAAAGGCATCAGGAGAATTTTGGATGGTCATCAATTTGAGCCTCCTAAACAGTTTCTTGCTTTACAGGCATTTCCGGATGGAAAGCATTTATTCACTCAGGAATCTGTTATTGCCACAGGTATTCATGGTGACCCTGGATCTTTAGGATGTTTACCTCCATGTTTCAATATACCAGGATCATCAGAGTTTTTTGAGGTTTGCGATCCTTAAGTCATTGGCAGTTCAGAGCCCTTCCTTCTGGTCTCTCGGCAGCCCTGAGAATCTTTACGAAGGTCATGGCCGAAGTCATGGCTTTTTTTTCATTTGCAGAAAATTTCAATCGTCCCTTACTTGGACGACTTTTTGATCTTTGCCTGTGACAAAGAGGACCTGGGTCGGGATCTGCAAGGATGCAAAGATTGGGTTGAAAAGTCAATCTGCAGAAATCTGCTCTGGTTCCCTCCCAGAGCTGTCTTTTTTTGGGCTACCTGATTTGCCCAGAGAATTTTCTTACCGGAAGAGAAGATCTCCAAGATCCTCCTTTCCGTGCAGAAATTCAGGTGCGATCCCCAGGCATCCCCCAGGCATCCCCCAGGCATCCCTGCGTCAGATAATGCAGCTGTTGGGCTTGATGACTGCAGCAATTCCAGGAGTGCCCTGGGCCCAATTACATTCCAGATCCCTACAGACATTTCTTCTGCGTTGTTGGGATCGCAGAAAGGCCTCTCTAGACCAGGTTGTGTGGCTTCCAGGAGACGATTCTCTCAATCTGTCCTGGTGGGTCCGACCAGAGCATCTGCAGGTAGGGAAGGCTTGGGCCCAGCATTTCCCGGTAAAGCTTACCACAGACGCCAGCTTGTGGGATTGGGGGGCACACTCAGAAGATTGGCAGGCTCAGAGTGCCTGGCAGCCAGAAGAGGCAGCCCAATCCTCAAACTACAGGGAACTGTTAGCAGTAGGAAAAGTTTTGGTCACTTTGAAAACCAAGGTTCATGCAAAGGACTTTTTGATTTTTTTCGGACAATGCCACAGTGGCTTACCTCAACAAGCAGGGGGGTAATCGCTCAGACAGCCTGCTAGGGTTGAGTCAGGAGATCCTTTCCTGGGCAGAGGACAATGTTTCCTCAATCAGGGCAGTCCACATCAGTGGGTTGGCAAATATACTGATAGATTATCTGAGCAGAGTAACTGTCACTTCCAGCAGTTGGGAGCTGAACCAGGAAATCTTAGTTAGTGGTCAGGTGGGGAATGCCCAAAGTGGATCTGTTTGCTTCAACCCACAACAGGAAAAAGAGAGACTCTGACAGAGAGTAGTTCAAAAGAGGTGTGCCACATCCCATGAGTCTGAGAGAGACCAAAACATTCCCATATGGCGGGATTTTTAAGGCACTACCATAAATGATATGATGTAAATACAAAAATAAATTTTATTACAAAAATCGAAAAAGGACAGTAAATTGACAAAAAATACAAATCAAATACAAACAATATGTACATTTGGATACATCAAAAGCAAAAACATGTAGTTTTGGATACAAATTGCATGACAATGGAAAGAAAGCCAAAAGTTGAAATGTAATAAGTTTCACTGAACCGACGCGTTTCAGAGAATCCTTCATCAGGGTTCACCAAGTGAGAGTTACCATCTAAGGGAGTACAGAGTTAAAAAGGAGTAATTAACATCACACACAAATCAGATGACAATCCCCCCACACTCAGTGAAGGTCTGTGTGAGAGTCATATTCACTTCCAAAGTACAAATGCTATAAGGGTATCCAAGACATAAAATCAACTTCACAAAGGTCTCCCAGGCCATGTGCATATAAAGATAGCCTAATAGCTGGCCATACAGAGTGGTATATCGATAACTGGTGCATCAGATGGAATCCCAATTAATGCTGAGGTAATTTTCTTGTACCAATTCTTATTCATTAAAATTCTCTGGCACATCGAGATATATTGAGCATTGTCCATCAGGACAATGTTGCCCCCCTTGTCAGAGGGTTTGATAACTATTGACTTGTTATCACTAAGTTCCTTGAGTGCCTGTCTATCAGCCGTGTTGATATTAATCGTTTTGGGGGTACGTACCCCCAAAACGATGCTCAATATATATATATATATATATATATATAGACAATGCTCAATATATCTCGATGTGCCAGAGAATTTTAATGAATAACAATTGGTACAAGAAAATTACGAGAGACTTGGTAAATAGGTTCCACCAAGAATACTACTCTTTGGTGGATACAGCATACAATAATAAAGTCATCAACAAAACTACCTGGGAATACATCAGAGTCAAATTTCCGGTTGTACTAACTTTTTATTCATTACCAAAAATTTACAAAGACAGCCATAATCCAACTGGGAGACCAATTATCTCTGGTAGAGGGTCCATCAGTGAAAACGCAAGTCGTTTAATTGATGAATATCTCAAACCCCACGGTATAAGCTTACGATCTTTTGTGAAAGATACCATACATTTTCTCAAAATTATTGAAAACCTCACAATACCAGAAAATGCATATTTGGTAACTATTGACGTAGAGGCTTTGTACAGCTCCATTCCCCATGTTGGGGGGCTTAGAGCTGTCGAGAAGGCCATATACCAGAGATGGGATGGAGACTGGGCCTATAATGAATTTATCCTACAGTTGCTGGAATATATCCTGTACCATAATATCTTTACCTTTGATGGCTCCCATTTCCTCCAGGTACAGGGAGTGGCGATGGGGACTTGTTGTGCCCCATCCTACGCGAACCTGTACCTGGGGGAATGGGAAACCACATTTCTCAGTGATGAGAACTCGTCGATGTATACGAACCACTTTCTTTTGTGGTTTAGATACATCAACGACATTTTCACCATCTGGGATGGCCCCATAGAGCTCTTGCAGTCATGCCTAGAGTGTATGAACAAGAATTGCGTCAATCTTAATTTTACCATGTCATCGAGTCGCAGTGAGATTGCTTTTCTGGACGTTATGGACTCAGCAGTAGCCTCTATCGGAAGGCCACTGCTGGGAACACCATCCTACATGCCTCTAGCTTCCATCCACCAAGCCTTATTAGGTCTATAACATACAGCCAGTACTTGAGGGTGCACAGAAATTGCACTGACGAAGCGACCTTTAAAACCGAAGCAAACAACCTGCGCGCAAGACTCCTTGTGAGAGGATATTCACATACCTCCCTCAAAAAGGCCTATAGGCGGGCCACTACGCATACCAGACAGGCTTTGATTTATTCGCAAAAACATAAGAACCAGGATAACCCCCTGCGCATCATCACCAAATACTGTAATCAACACGCAGAAGTCAAAAGAATTGTGTCCAAGTTCTGGCACATTCTTAATATGAACCCAAACTTGAATAGACTCCTCCCCGAGAGTCTGCTCTTTACTTTCAGGAGGGCTACTTCTTTGTCCTCCAGGCTGGTAAGGAGAGAATTCAGGGATGAGAAATTTGCCCAGCACTGCAAATACAGGGGCACATTTATGTGTGGGGCCTGTGGGTACTGTAAGTATATGTATACTACTAAAAATCCTACCTTACCCGATGGCAGTACCTTCAGGCCCAAACACTTTGCCAACTGTAAGACCAAGGGGGTTGTGTATATGCTCCGGTGTGATTGCAGATGCTTCTATGTTGGGAAAACCAAATTGGAATTCTGGCATAGGGCATACCGCCACATCAGAAGCATGCAGACATGCGATCCCGATCTACCACTGGGGAGACATACTGCCCTGGTTCATCAGGGACTGTTCCCAAAAATCAAATTCTTGATTTTGGATCGAGTCCATCCCAGTTGGAGGGGGGGAGATTGGAATAAGGATCTCCTCCAACTCGAACTGAGGTGGATTTACAACCTGCGGGCGACCAGGCCCCCCGGACTCAATGATACAACATGCTTCAAGCCATTCTTGGAGGGCTTTGACTCCGGGGGTATGGAGAAGTAGGTATACTTCTCAGTAATTGCCCTGTGAGCACCCCATGTTGCTTTACTGTTGGATGCAGGAGGCTTACATTCAACCTTGGCCCCCAGATCTTCCCATTACTCGTTTTCACCTTTATGAAGGCTTGTGGTTGCCTGTATACTATATACTATGCAGGATACTAATATAAGGTTCTTTTGATATTTGATGGGCCCGCCTACATCTAATGCCTCTATGGCTACTGGGGATGGAGGCATCTAGGTGGTCTTTACTAGACTCCAAGACTGGGGCATGAGTAGGTCCGAACCTTTGGTGCCTGTTCTGGGGCTGTTGTATAGCTTTCTCATTCCGTGTGACAGCTTCACAATCGTCTCCCATGCTGAGGTTGCATTGGTATCAAATCTACATGTCATTTTGGCTGTATATTGTTACATGCATGAATTTCATGCATGTATGCCATGTTATTATTATTATTTATTTCCTTGCAGGTTTTTTCTTCCTGTCATGGATGGTATAGGTTCTCTGCTTTATATAGCTGCTGCTGTTTTTGTGCGCGGACCCGGCACGGCAAGGGTGTCCCTCTCTGGGACACGCTGGGGGAGTTATCTTTTGACGCTCCTCCATTCCTGACCTGGATCAGCCTAGGCTGTCTCCAGTTCAGGCTTGCCATGCCGGTGGGAGTGGACGGCGGCGCGCAACTCCGAGGCGCGGCGCCGTGACGTCTGCCGCTGCGTTGCGTTCCAGCGTGGCTGGCGCGCATGCGCGGTGCATGTTCAGGGCCGGCGCTTGTGGGGAGGTGTGACGCGGCCCACACCCAGGGGGCCCATTGATTGGACTAGGCTTAGTGCATATCCCTCTAGGCTGACAACTAGTCAGCTGTTGGCGGGTGGGAGGAGAGAGCTCAGGGGATACACCTTCTCTTCAGCTGATCATTATTGTAATCAGCTGACAGCGCGACCTGTTGGATACAAATACCGAGCCCATTCACTCTGACCCCGTGATCGGAGGAGGACGTTTCATTGATGCTGTGTCCCTGGGCTGATTAAGTAGGTGATTTATACCAACTTGGGTTACTTTCTTCTCTATTCCTATGTTTATTTAAGATGTTGTTTGGCCTTTTTATTTTACTATTAAAAAAAACATCTACCCACATTAGAACCACTTTCTTTACCCTCAAACCAGGTCCCTTCACTATCTGCAGCTGAATGGTTGCCAGCCCGGACTCTTAGCCCTTCTCCTCTCCCCTATATGACAATTTGTAGGTCCTACTTCTGGATCTAGCACACAGGTATGTTTCCTGCTGCTGGTCCCTATATATGTGTTTACATCCTTTACACACTTTGGGATCTGACATATTTTCGATCCCAGCAGTTATCACAGCATATTTTGACCGCTCAAACTATCATCACTCATGGGGTTGTGTCCTTGGTTTCAGGTCCGGAGACTTTTGGACCCCAGCCTGCGCACAAACGCCACGCCAAATCTTCAGGCGCGGCGTTCCTCAGCATTAATTGGGATTCCATCTGATGCACCAGTTATCGATATACCACTCTGTATGGCCAGCTATTAGGCTATCTTTATATGCACATGGCCTGGGAGACCTTTGTGAAGTTGATTTTATGTCTTGGATACCCTTATAGCATTTGTACTTTGGAAGTGAGTATGACTCTCAGACAGACCTTCACTGAGTGTGGGGGGATTGTCATCTGATTTGTGTGTGATGTTAATTACTCCTTTTTAACTCTGTACTCCCTTAGATGGTAACTCTCACTTGGTGAACCCTGATAAAGGATTCTCTGAAACGCGTCGGTTCAGTGAGACTTATTACATTTCAACTTTTGGCTTTCTTTCCATTGTCATGCAATTTGTATCCAAAACTACATGTTTTTGCTTTTGATGTATCCAAATGTACATATTGTTTGTATTTGATTTGTATTTTTTGTCAATTTACTGTCCTTTTTCGATTTTTGTAAAATTTATTTTTGTATTTACATCCTATCATTTATGGTAGTGCCTTAAAAATCCCGCCATAGGAGAATGTTGTGGTCTCTCTCAACCCACAACAGGAAGCTTCCTGCTTATTTTTCACTGGAGAGAGCAGCAAAGTCCTAGGGACAGATGAGCTCTCTTTCCAGTGGAATTTTCCCCTGGCCTACGCTTTTCTTCCAATTCCGCTATTGCCTCTGGTGCTCTGAAAGATTGTGCAGGAACAAGCAGAAGTGATTCTGCTCCATGGTGGCCCAGGAGGAGTTGGTTCTCCGCACTGAGAGCACTCTCAATAGAGTCCCCCTGGCCCCAGCCAGAGAGAAGAGACCTTCTACACCAGGGGCTAATGCTAAATCAAAACCCTCAGATTTACCGTCTGACGGCTTGGAGGCTGAGCGGCGTATCCTACAATTGAAGGGATGTTCAGCTAGGGTTATTGAGACTATTCTAGACAGCCATAAATTATCACAAGGAAGATTTATGGCAAAGTTTGGAGGACCTTTGTAGCCTAGCAAAAAAGGGCTGGGGTAGACTCGTTTTCTGTACCCTATGTTCTGGACTTTTTACAGAGGGGAGTGGAAAAGGGGCTTGCTGTCACTCTTATGCCCTGTACACACGATCGGACATTGATCGGACATTCCGACAACAAAATCCATGGATTTTTTCCGACGGATGTTGGCTCAAACTTGTCTTGCATACACACGGTCGCACAAAGTTGTCAGAATTTCTGATCGCCAAGAACGCGGTGACGTACACCACGTACGACGAAACTAGAACAGGGCAGTTCTGAACCAAGCGCGGCACCCTTTGGGCTCCTTTTGCTAATCTCGTGTTAGTAAAAGTTTGGTGAGAGATGATTCGTGCTTTTTCAGACTCATGGTTTTCAGATCGTTTTCTGCTGTTCAGTTTGTGCTTATGGGTTTGTATCTGGTCTTCAGTGCGTGCAGTCAGTTCATATTGGATTATCCAGTGCGTTATTGTCCACTCGTTGCTGTTTTTCAGGTCACTTTTCAGAGGCCTTGCTGTTCTTCAGTGCGTTCTGTTACCTCGTTCTGAGCAGCCGACCGTTTTCTAGCCATGTTGCGTATACGTACTCCTCGTAGAGTTCATGCTGTGCGGGGGCTTGGTTTTGGGGTTCTTACCTTGACACAAGTCCAGTCCATGAACAGGGCGAGGAGGAGTTCATGGACCAAGAATTGGTTGCTTCAGCGTGACCAGTTCTGTCACATGCCTTTGCTCCGTGAGATCCGTGAGAATAATCCTGATGATTTCAGGAACTTTCTCCGGATGACGGACCCCGTATTTCACCGTTTGTTGGCTTTGCTGACCCCCTATATCAGCAGGCAGGATATCTGCATGAGGCAAGCCATCACTCCGGAGCAGAGGCTCGTCGCCACCCTGCAGTACTTGGTGACGGGGAGAAGCCTGCAAGACCTCAAGTTCTTGACAGGCATCTCCCCCCAGGCTCTGGGGATCATTATCCCAGAGACCTGTTCTGCCATCATCCAGGTCCTGCAGAAGTAGTATATTAAGGTAAGATTTTTATCCTTTAATATCACATTTTATTGTATATAATGTTTGTTAATATATTGTATTTCTTTCCTCATTCCCTAATTACCATGATTGTAATATGCTCTGAATGTCCCCTTTGTTCTCATGCATGCTGGATTTTTATGTAAGAATTTTTTTTGTCCTTCATGCATATTTGCCTTCACTTACCTCCCCAGCATAGTCTCCTGGCCCTATAATTACCTCATGTAGTCACTTAACAGTGTATTTTGTCAGCTCCATAGTAGTGCTTTACCCTAAAAACCCCCTAAAATGTTTAAAAATTTGATTTGTGCTTTAAATTCAGGCAGAGTGCCAGAGGCTTTTTTTGGGGGGGTCCCCAAATCATTTGGAACCCTCCCTCCCCCCAACTGCTAAGTCAGCTGATACCAATTCTCTATCTATCCTCAATCATCTATCTGCTGACTTTGCCAAACCCATACACACTATACCCATCTCTTTTGTGGTCAGATGTATGGATGAATTCCCCAAAGCATGTAGTGCAAGGGCCTGCCTGTATACTTTCAAATGGTACTGTTTAACCTCCTGACATCCGGCCGTAGCCGAATGACGGCTTCAGCGCGGATGTCAATTCCCAGGAGGCCATCATATGATGGCCTCCCCTTTCCTCGCTCCCCGTGCACGGGGAAATTCTGTGTTGGCCGTGTCCCTTGGACACAGCCAATCACAGATCGCTGTAAACGGCCAATCACAGCGGCCGTTTACAGCGCGATCGCTGCCTCCAATGAGAGATGATCTCAAATGTAAACATTTGAGATCATCTCTCATTGCCGGCTCTCTCTCCTCACACAGAGACAGAGAGTGAGGAGAGAGAGATCTGTCAGCGATCTGTGAGTGTGATTTACTGTGCCTACAGTGCCCACAGTGCCCATCATAACAGTGCCCATCATAACAGTGCCCCATCATTACAGTGCACCATCAGTACAGTGCCAATCGGTGCCCACCTGTTCCAATCGGTGCCCACCTGTGCCAATCGGTACCCACCTGTCTGCCCAGCGGTGATCAGTGTCCAGCTGCACATCTGCACAATCAGTGACCACCTGTGTCACCTCATCAGTGCCCACCTGTGCCACCTCATCAGTGCCCACCTGTGCCAATCAGTGCCCATCTGTGCTGCCTCAGTGCATGCACATCTGTGCTGCCTCAGTGCACATCTGTGCAATTAGTGCACATCTGTGCCGCCTCATCAGTGCCCATCTGTGCTGCTCCATCTGTGCCGCCCCATCTGTGCCGCTCCATCTGTGCCACCTCATCTGTGCCGCTCCATCTGTGCCGCCCCATCTGTGCCGTCCCATCAGTGCCCAGCTGTGCCGCCTCATCAGTGCACATCTGTGCAATCTCAGTGCACATCTGTTCCACCTCATCAGTGCCCACCTGTGCCGCCTCATCAGTGCCCACCTGTGCCACCTCATCAGTGCCCACCTGTGCCACCTCATCAGTGCACATCTGCACATCTGTTCCACCTCATTAGTGCACATCTGTTCCACCTCATCAGTGCCCCTCTGTGCCACCTCAGTGCCCATCTGTGCTCATCAGTGCCGCCTCATCTGTGCCCATCAGTGCAGGCTTAGCAACCATGGCCAAAAGAAGCTTTTCCGCCGAGGAGGCGTACCAAATACTGTCCCAGGCCAACGAGAGCAACGGGGAGCTCTCTTTTTCGGATTCCCTTTCCGACTCCGATTCTGAGTCGGACATAAATTATGAGCCAGTCCTCAGTAGTGGAACACTGAGTGACTCAGAGGAGGAAGACATTCGGCCCGCCAAACGAAGGTGTTGGGTGGGGAGGCAGTGGCATCTACCAGCACGGCAGTCCCATCCACCAGCACGGCAGTCCCATCCACCAGCACGGCAGTGCCATCCACCAGCACCGCAGTGCCTCGGCAAGAAAGGCCAAGGACCCATGCCAGCCTTCCCTATGCCCTGCAGAACCCCTTGTGGCTTCCTCCTAATTCAGGAGAAGCCAACATTCCCCCTTTCACTGCCCAGCCAGGAGTCTAGGTGAACACGGAGAATTTTTCCCCAATAGATTTTTTAAATTTATTTTTTACCGAGGACATACTGTCAAGTATTGTGGCCCAGTGCAACCTTTATGCACAGCAATTCATTGCGAATAATCCAACGTCCTACTATGCCCGTCCCTACGAATGGAGAGACCTAAGGGTGGAGGAGTTGAAGGTTTTTTAGGGCTCACATTTAACATGGGACTCACAAAAAAAAACACTTTGCTGTCCTATTGGTCAACCCACCCCCTCCAACACATGCCAGTATACTCCAAGGTAATGTCCAGAAACAGATACCTCATGATATTGAGGTTTCTTCATTTCAACGACAATACCCAGTGCCCTCCCCGAAATGACCCAAACTATGATAGACTTTTCAAAATTCGGCCACTTTTAAATTATTTTTCTGCACTATTCCCCCTGCTGTTTACCCCGGACAAAAACATATGTGTGGATGAGTCCCTTGTTAAGTTTAGTGGCAGGCTTAAAATAAAGAAATATATTCCCAGTAAAAGGGCCCGCTATGGGGTGAAGGTATACAAATTATGTGACCGAGTCACAGGTTACTTGTATGCCTTCAAAGTGTACGAAGGGAAGGACACCCAGCTGCATCCCCCTAATTGCCCAGACTACTTGGGATTAAGCGGGAAAATTGTTTGGGACCTCACATACCCCCTCCTGGAGAAAGGCTACCACCTGTACGTAGATAACTTTTACACATCTCTGCCCCTGTTCCACAACCTGCATCGGAAGAAGACGCCTGCATGTGGTACCATTAAAAAGAACCGGAAGGTCTTTCCTCAAAGTCTGGTCAATAAAAAATTGAGAAAAGGAGAAATGGCGAGTCTACGAAACAACGAGATTTTGGCAGTGAAGTGGAGAGACAAAAGAGATGTGTACATGTTGTCTTCAATCCACGATGATACCTTCATTGAAATCCCCAGAAGAAATGGCCCCATACAGAAACCTAAATGCATCTTTGATTATAATTTGTTTATGGGGGAGTCGACTTGAATGATCAGATGCTGGAACCGTACCTTGCTACAAGACGGACATACCATTGATATAAGAAAGTCGCAATTTATTTTTTTCATTTGGCCATCTACAATTCTTATGTCATTTATCGTAACTCCACCCAAAACCCCAAATGCTTCCTTGGCTACCAGGAGGAAGTTTTCACTGCCCTTACATTCCCGAACGGCCCCCCAGAAAATATCTGATCAGATGTTCTAAGTCGACTCTCCGAACGCCACTTTCTAGATAAGATCCCTCCCAAACCAACAGGCCAACGATGGCAAAAAAAATGTAAGGTGTGTACCAGAGCTGGATTCAGAAGAGACACATCTTATTATTGTGCACAATGTCCTTCTGAACCAGGCCTCTGCGTAGGTGAATGTTTTCGTCGTTACCATACTTCACTAAATTATTAGTGAAGTATGGTAAACGTAAGCCTCCGTTCCTGCAATTTACCCTCACACCCCTTATGCCACTGCCTTCTCTGTAACTGACCCTGGCTTGTTATTTGACCACGCTTCTACCTAACGATTCAGTACATACCTCTGCCTGATCTGGAACTGACCCTGGACTGTTATTCGACCATGCTTCTGCCTAACGATTCTGCACATACCTCTGCCTGATCTGGAACTGACCCTGGACTGTTATTCGACCATGCTTCTGCCTAACGATTCTGTACATACTTCTGCCTGATCTGGAACTGACCCTGGACTGTTTGACCATGATATTTGCCTGCCTCTTGGACTGATCTTGTACCCTGATACTGGACTAGTGGGATTCAACACAGGGGTCTAACATATGTGAGGGGCTCCAGAATTGTTTTTCTGGATGAAGAAAACATTTTTTTTTGTTTTCTCAATCCTAGATTAGGGTCTGGAGACTCGGAGGCTTCAAAGAGATTTGGGTGGGAGAAGCCTCTACCCCTGTCCCCATTCTGTCCTGAACAAGGCCCTACTTCTGCCTGTAGGACTTACTGCCGTCATGCCTCTGCCTGTTGCACTGACCACACCACATGGACCTGCCTACTACCAGGACCAATATTTTTGGCACTGCGGACAATATCTCTGCCTGCACTGACCCTGGAATTTATATGGACAGTAACCCTGCCTGCTGCCTGGACAATTGTGTTCGCCGCTCCTGACCAAGTCCCTGCCTGCTGCCTGGACCAGTGCTATCCTCCTGTGTACAACTGTGCTACTACAACCACAGGTAATCTTTTTTGTTTACGCTTTGCTCAGCATAATGTATTTTGGGGTGTAATTCTTGGTATGTGCATGCTATGTGTCCCTGGAACACCTGACGGTGTTCCTTGCATGTTGGATCTCTGTATGTGGCCAGGCTGTGTAGAAGTCTCACACATGTGGTATCGCCATACTCAGGAGGAGTAGCAGAATGTATTTTGGGGTGTCATTTTTGCTATGCAAATGCTATGTGTTGGAAATATCTTATAAACGGACAACTTTGTGTAAAAAAAATGCGTTTTCATTTTTTTCCCACATTTTTCAAAAACTTCTGGAAAAAAATTAACCATTCAAAAGACTCATTATGCCTCATAGATTATACGTTGGGGTGTTAGCTTTCCAAAATGGGGTCATTTTGTGGGTGTTTCCATTGTCCTGGTGCTCCAGGGCCTTCAAAAGTGTAATAGGTGGTTGAGAAATGTGATGTGTAATTTATGCTCCTAGAACACCTGATGGTGCTTCATGCATGTTGGCCTCTGTATGTGGCCAGGCAGTGAAAAAGTCCCACACATGTGATATCGTAATACTCAGGAGGAGTAGCAGAATGTATTTTGGGGTGTCATTTTTGCTATCTAAATGCTATGTGTTGGAAATATCTTATAAACGGACAACTTTGTGTAAAAAAAAAAAATGCGTTTTCATTTTTTTCCACATTTTCCAAAAACTTCTGGAAAAAAATAAACCATTCAAAAGACTCATTATGCCTCATAGATTATACGTTGGGGTGTTAGCTTTCCAAAATGGGGTCAGTTTGTGGGTGTTTCCATTGTCCTGGTGCTCCAGGGCCTTCAAAAGTGTAATAGGTGGTTGAGAAATGTGATGTGCAATTTATGCTCCTAGAACACCTGATGGTGCTCCATGCATGTTGGGCCTCTGTATGTGGCCAGGCAGTGAAAAAGTCCCACACATGTGGTATTGTAATACTCAGGAGGAGTAGCAGAATGTATTTTTGGGGTGTCATTTAAGTGCCTAGTAAGCAAGTGGTTAAAGTTTTTGTATACCATTATTATCTTGATAGGCAATAGCAGATGTGCTAAAATGTGTACAGTGTGTATTTATATCTTTGTATTATGACACTTCTTACCTGTCCAGTGGGCTGTCAATAGTGTAAGTAAGGAGGGGCTGGCCAAAGTAATATACATTATTTAGGCATTCATCTCTCAATGAAGTGGAGAGGGTTACCTGTCCAAAAGATCTCCCCCCCTAAAATGTTAGAAATGGCCCATGGGGGGGGGGGGGATCTGATAGGTGGACCTTATACCTTGGTCTTTCAAAACTCCCTAAAATAAATGTTATACTGATGTTGGCCAAGAATGTTTGTGTCTAATCTGCTTTCCCTCTTTAGGTGCAAAATTATTTTTTTTTTTCTGGTTTGACTCCACAGTTTCCTTCCAACCCACAGGAATGGCAGACTGTAGCCTCCCACTTTGCCCAGCAGTGGGATTTTCCTAACTGCGGAGGGGCAATTGATGGGAAACACTTCCACATTGTCCCACCACCCAACTCGGGGTCATACTATTACAACTATAAGGGGTTCAATAGTATTATGATGTTGGTGGTGGTGTCGGCTACTTATGAGTTCCTGTATGTGGATGTGGGGAAGAATGGCTGGATGTCCGATGGTGGAGTCATCGCCCAGACAGAGTTCTACAGGTGTCTCCAGAATGGCAGCTTGGACTTGCCACCTCCAGAAGACAATGTGGAAGGACTCCCATTCGTCTTCGTGGCTGATGAAGCGTTTGCGCTGGGGGACCATCTTATGCGGCCATTCCCTATGAGGACCCTCACCCCGGACCAAAGGGTTTTTAATTACCGGCTGGCCAGAGCCAGAAGAGTGGTGGAGAACACATTTGGAATCATGGCCAGCCGGTTCCGCCTATTTCTTACACCCATACACATGGCGGAGTACAAACTGAATCATATCATCCTGGCGTGCTGTGTTCTACACAACTTTTTAAGGCAAAATTCTGCCAACTATGCTGCCTCAGTTGGGCCTGAGGCCGGAATTCATAATGAACCAACCCTGACAGCGTTTGAAAGTGGCCGTCCTGGCTTGCCCCCCCTAAGTGCCTGTGAGGTCCGTCTTAGATACCTTGATTACTTTGTGGGTAGGGGGGCCATCAATATGCCAGACAATGTCTGAAACATTTTTAAAATAAAAAAATCATTTTAACTACTAAAATCTTTGGTGACATTTACTGCTTGTGTTTCTTTTAACTGACCCTGACAGAAATGTGGTGAGTCCTGAAAATGGCGTGATTGTGTAACATTACAAAGCACTGTTGGGTGTTATTTACTAAAGGCAAAGACACTTTGCACTACAAGTGCACTTGAAACTGCACTGAAACTGCACTTGTAGTGCAAAGTGGATTTTCCCTTAGGAAATGACCCCCATTGTCACAGAAAACACCAATTTGAGCACAACAAAAGTTTTGGAGTGTTGAAACAATAATCCACACATTCTTGATTATCAATCTTTTTAATACCAGCATAATCACATGTGCATTTAGAAAAGGTTTTTAAAACAAACCAACATGTTTGTTGTATAACAATTTTTTGGGTCACATTACTAAAAGTAGAAATGTCCATTTAAGGTAAAACAGGCATGTTTAAAACCAACAAGAAAGACACAAATCTGGAACTTACAAAGTTCAACTTTTAAAGAAATTGAAGGCAATATCAGACATGAGTATTTATAAACTGTGTTTGATATTGCGTTCAGATGGGGTGAAGTCACCCCTGGAAAAGCCACATTTTGAAGATGCACACAAATTGCTGAATGTCAACATGTGCTACCTGCCATCACGGGGGATCAAGGGACGTGTTTTGGGGGTGCAACCCCTTCCTCCCAGCTACTTTATTATTGAGGAAGGGGTTTCACCCCCAAAACACATACATTGATCTCCCGTGATGGCAGATAGCACATGTTGACACTGTGTGCATCTTCAAAATTTGGCTTTTCTCAAATCTGTCAAAAAAGAAGAGAAATTTTGAGAATACAAAAAGAGGAAAGGGATTTGGAGGTGTTTCAAACTCGCCCTAAAACATCAATCATGTTCTTCATTTTTTTTTGAACATCATTGATGTTTTCCTGGATGTTTTCCAAGTCCCTATTACACCCCATGATCTCCCCGATCAGGATCTGTGCACTTTCACTGGTGAAATGCCCTGGATCCACAACATCACGGTCACCTAAAAAGATAGAAACGAAAACACACCATGTATTATAAATATGCCGGCATCCATCTCTTACCTGAGCCTGTGAACACAGACACTCACCTGTTGTGGTGACAATTTCCACCACATCTCCTTCCTCCTCCTCCTCCTGTTGTCTTTGGTGGGCCTCCACTTCTTCCTGAGGTAGGGGGTCTGTGGTCTCCACGGGTGAGTGGCGTCCTCCGAGTCTTTTCTCCCCTATGTAAAAAAAAAATAGGTATACTTAGCACGCAGATATTTGATGACATAAATAGGAATATGAAACATTGCTTGGAAGTGGGGTACAATTGTCTATTTTGGCAGAGTTCCAAGATGAAGAAAAATGTTTGTCCTTTGTCAAGCTTGAATACTTACCTGCTTTGTACAAGCTTCACAGATGGAGTCACCCCTACAGTATACAATGGAGCACCTGTGTGGGACCCCCTAATAAAAAGGGTGTTCTTGTGTTCCACACTAGTGCTCCAGCATCCAGATGTGAAAACTGCTGCTGAGTGTCCTCTCCTTACACAGAATCTAGTTTGAATTACATTCTAGTTACAAACCCATCTACACAACAAAATTATTTTAAGAGAAGTAGGCCATAAAAAATGTATTCAAATGCATATCGCCAAAACAATGTGGCTTTCTAGGCCGAACGAACAATGTTTCATACGAATGAACAATGTGCCCATGAACATGAAAGTTGCCATTTTAAACTGTACAACAGTAAAGAAAAGCACATGGAACAGCATGAACTTAATAACAATAAAGAATAGGAACACAGCACAACTACTTACTTTTTTGCAGCACTCTCCTGATCCTTCTGTACTGCTCGTGCTCCCTTAATTTGAGGTCCGACCACCGTTTCCTGAGCTGATCTTTCGATCGTACCCCAAAATTCTGGTGCAGACTATTGACCACTTTCGCCATTAACTTGGCCTTTCTGACATTGGGGTTGGGGTTGGGGTAAGGTCCATACTTCCCGTCATAGTCGGTCTTCTTCAGGATGTCGACCATCTCCACCATCTCCACAAAGGACATATTTGATGCCTTAAATCGTCTCCTTCTGGATCGGGACGTTTCAGGCTCCGGGCTTTCCTCCTCCTCCTCGTTGGTGTAATTATCAGACACCTGCTCTGTCTCTGCCATGTGCTCTTCCCCACTGCGTCGAACGAGAAGGGGTGGTGTCAGGAAATGTTCCATCCACTGGTAATATCTGTCATTTGGCATGCAGTACTGAGGTCCACCAGCAGGTGTCTCCTGGCAGTTTGGAACTGTCAGGAGAGCTTTTCCCTGATGATGTTATGTCATCTTTGGGCCGCAGTACTGGTGTCCACCAGCGGATGGATCCTGGCAGTGTGGAGCAGACAATACCTCCTACAATCAGGTGTCACTTGAGGCCAATCACAGGCCTATAAATACCCAGCAAGCATTCACATGTTTGCCTTGGTTTCTTCCTTGCACACTGACTTGCTAGCTTGTGATCTGATCCTGATTCTGATTCTGATTCTGAACCTGTTCCTGTGCCCTGAACCTGTGACCCGTGTATCTGATCCTGCCTCCCTGTCCCGATCCCTATCCTGTCCCACCTGTTACCTTGCATCCCTGCCTGCAGTCTGATCCATCCATCCTCTCCCTGTCCTGTGTCCCTTACCCCATCTGCTGATCTCCCTGTGTATGACCTTGGCCTGGCTTACGTTTATGTCTCTGGAACATCCCCTGTCCATCTGCTTATCTGCTGTGTATGACCCTGGCCTAGCTATTGTTTATGATACTGGTATTTCCCATTTATTGTACTTACTGTATCTGTCTTTTGTTATTTGTGGGTCTCTGTCTGTTGGTTGGTTATTGCACTGTGTCATATTGGAGGTGGTTGTACTATATTATTCACTTACTTTAATAAATTATTATATTTTCACTTATATACATTTTGGTGTCCTCTGTCGCAGATCACACGGTTCTGGTCACACCTGTTCATGACAGTAAACCAAGGCCATCTCTGACCAGAAGTGACTGAGCAGAGGAACCATTGTAGTGCTGTTACTGCTACTAAAATGCAATCAGAAACAGTTGTTCTCCTTGCCTCACTGGTGTTGGAGGATAACAATTACTGTCGTCTGGTATTGAAAGAGTGGGCCAGGGATCAGCTCCTGGAGTGTATCTGTCTGGCCCATTCTCTGGTTGATCAGGGTAGATTACTGTTTAAAAACGTTCATCCCCTGATACAGGTGTGTGCTGAGCTAGCCTTGTCTAGCAGTCCTAAAGGAAGTGACGATTTTTCTCCCCCCTTCAGTAGTGATCAGGTGGAGTCTCTGGTATGGCTGTTGGAGGATGATGCTGTATACTTTCTGGAGCATTATTCAGCTTGTCCTAAACAGGTGCTAGTGGATTGTATAGATTTGGTGCAGTCCCTGGTTAGACAGGCAGTATGTGAACCCACGTTTGTTCAACCTGTATTACAGGCATGGTCAGACTTATTATTTCCAGCCTTGGTCAGCTCTTCACAACCCGGACCTGCTATTAGACACCGGCCTGCCCAAGATTTTTTTTCCCCTTCACCCATGGCAACTTCCGTTTCAGCCCAATATACCCTGCTTCCCACCAAATATCAATACCCTGTCTCTACCCACTGCACTTATCCTGCCTTTAACCCGCCTGCCTCTTCTCTGCTACCTACAACTTCCCCACAAGAACTTCCTCTGGCCACTGTTCCCTCTTCCTTGCCATATCCCAGCCCTTCTCTTCAGTACGCCTCACCTTCTACCTACAGTCCTGCAGTCACCTACAGATCTCCAGCAGTTAAGCCAAAGAAGAAACAGAAGTTCTTTCCAGCCCACACGATCCTGCCAGTAACCCAACCTGCCTCCACACCAACCAACCTGCTCCAGTCTGCTTGCATGCCAGCTGAACCTGATAACCCATCTGATTCTGCCAAATCTCTACCTGCTATCCAGCCATTGTCTCAGCCTGATGTGTTCCTGTCCGCTGCCCATCCTGATGTGTTCCTGTCCGCTGCCCAGCCTGATGTGTTCCTGTCCGCTGCCCAGCCTGATGTGTTCCTGTCCGCTGCCCAGCCTGATGTGTTCCTGTCCGCTGCCCAGCCTGATGTGCCACCGTCTGCTGCCAGCCTGATGTGCCACCGTCTGCTGCCAGCCTGATGTGCCACCGTCTGCTGCCCAGTCTGATGTGCCACCGTCTGCTGCCCAGCCTGATGTGCCACTGTCCGCTGCCCAGCCTGATGTGCCACCGTCTGCTGCCCAGCCTGATGTGCCAAAGTCTGCTGCCCAGCCTGATGTGCCACCGTCTGCTGCCCAGCCTGATGTGCCACCGTCTGCTGCCCAGCCTGATGTGTTCCCATCCGCTGCCCAGCCTGATGTGTTCCCGTCCGCTGCCCAGCCTGATGTGCCACCGTCTGCTGCCCAGCCTGATGTGTTCCCGTCCGCTGCCCAGCCTGATGTGCCACCGTCTGCTGCCAGCCTGATGTGCCACCGTCTGCTGCCAGCCTGATGTGTCACCGTCTGCTGCCCAGTCTGATGTGCCACCGTCTGCTGCCCAGCCTGATGTGCCACTGTCCGCTGCCCAGCCTGATGTGCCACCATCTGCTGCCCAGCCTGATGTGCCACCATCTGCTGCCCAGCCTGATGTGCCACCGTCTGCTGCCCAGCCTGATGTGCCACCGTCTGCTGCCCAGCCTGATGTGTTCCCATCCGCTGCCCAGCCTGATGTGTTCCCATCCGCTGCCCAGCCTGATGTGCCACCGTCTGCTGCCCAGCCTGATGTGTTCCCGTCCGCTGTTCATCCTGATGTGTTCCCGTCCGCTGCCCAGCCCGATGTGCCACCGTCTGCTGCCAGCCTGATGTGCTACCGTCCGCTGCCCAGCCTGATGTGTTCCTGTCCTGTCCGCTGCCCAGCCCGATGTGTTCCCATCCGCTGCCCAGCCCGATGTGTTCCCGTCTGCTGCCCAGCCCGATGTGTTCCCGTCCGCTGCCCAGCCAGATGTGTTCCCGTCCGCTGCCCAGCCTGATGTGTTCCCGTCTGCTGCCCAGCCTGATGTGTTCCTGTCCGCTGCCCAGCCTGATGTGCCACCGTCTGCTACTCAGCCTGTTGTACCAATGCCTGTGCCCGCTGTCCAGTTTGAGGTCCCAGTGCCTACTGCTCAGCCTGACATCCCAGTGTCCATGTTCCAGTCTGAGGCTCCAGTGACTACTGCCCAGTCTGATGCACCCGTTGTGCAGCCTGTTGTGCCAGCACTTGCTGTTCTGCCTGATGTGCCAGCCCTGTGTCTGCTGCCCAGTCTGAAGTTCCAGTACCTGCTGCCCGGTCTGATGTCTCGGTACCCGCTTCCCAGTCTGATGTGCCTGCTTTCCAGCCTGATGTGCCCGCTTCCTGATCTAATGTGCCCACCTTTCAGCCTGATGTCTACGTGCTTACTTTCCAGCCTGGTGTCTCATTGCCTGCCTTCCAGCCTGATATCTTGAAATTAGTAGCTCAGCCTGAAGTTTCGGTGCCTGTGTCCCAGCCTGAAGTTTCGGTGCCCGTGTCTCAGCCTGAAGTTTCAGTGCCCGTGTCTCAGTCTGCTGAACCACTGCCTGTGTCTTAGTCTGCTGAACTGGTGCCTGTTACCCAGTCTGCTGAACCAGTGCCCATTACCCAGTCTGCTGAACCGGTGCCCGTTACCCAGTCTGCTGAACCGGTGCCCGTTACTCAATCTGCTGAACCGGAGTCCGTCACTCGGCCTGCTAAGCCAGTACCCGTTATTTAGCTTGCCGGACCAGTGCCCAGTGTCCAACTCGCTGAGCCGTGGCCCGTTACCCAGCCCACTGGGCAGGGGCCCGTTACCCAGCTTGCTGAGCCGGTGCCTGTGATCCAGCCTGCCCTTACAGTGCTCCCTGTTCGGCCTAATGTTCCAGAGCCTGCTGCCCAGCTCGACGACCCGGAGCCTGCTGCCCAGCTCGACGACCCAGAGCCTGCTGCCCAGCTCGACGACCCAGAGCCTGCTGCCCAGCTCGACGACCCGGAGCCCGTTGTCCTCCCTGATGTGCCCGCTGTCTGCCCTGAGGTGCCTGATGGCCAGCCTGAAGTGCCTGTTGCCCAGCCTGACGTACCCCCATCTGTTGTTCTGCTTGATGCCATAGACTATGGACAATTACAACCAGTTGGAGCGTCCGGAGGCTGCTCCTTTGAGGGGGGTACTGTCAGGAAATGTTCCATCCACTGGTAATATCTGTCATTTGGCATGCAGTACTGAGGTCCACCAGCAGGTGTCTCCTGGCAGTTTGGAACTGTCAGGAGAGCTTTTCCCTGATGATGTTATGTCATCTTTGGGCCGCAGTACTGGTGTCCACCAGCGGATGGATCCTGGCAGTGTGGAGCAGACAATACCTCCTACAATCAGGTGTCACTTGAGGCCAATCACAGGCCTATAAATACCCAGCAAGCATTCACATGTTTGCCTTGGTTTCTTCCTTGCGCCCTGACTTGCTAGCTTGTGATCTGATCCTGATTCTGAACCTGTTCCTGTGCCCTGAACCTGTGACCCGTGTATCTGATCCTGTCTCCCTGTCCCGATCCCTATCCTGTCCCACCTGTTACCTTGCATCCCTGCCTGCAGTCTGATCCATCCATCCTCTCCCTGTCCTGTGTCCCTTACCCCATCTGCTGATCTCCCTGTGTATGACCTTGGCCTGGCTTACGTTTATGTCTCTGGAACATCCCCTGTCCATCTGCTGATCGCTGTGTATGACCCTGGCCTAGCTATTGTTTATGATCCTGGTATTTCCCATTTATTGTACTTACTGTATCTGTCTGTTGTTATTTGTAGGTCTCTGTCTGTTGGTTGGTTATTGCACTGTGTCATATTGGAGGTGGTTGTACTATATTATTCACTTACTTTAATAAATTATTATATTTTCACTTATATACATTTTGGTGTCCTCTGTCACAGATCACACGGTTCTGGTCACACCTGTTCATGACAGGTGGGGAATAGACCAGAAAGAACGTCAGGGACGGGCGGAGTTTCACGCATGCGTAGTGTCTATAAAGCGTAACACGCGTGCGTAGTACGTACGATCTGTGAGCGGAGGAAGGAGTATCGGAGGCGCCGATCGTGATAACAAAGGTAGGATTTAAAATTGGGCCTATACTGCTTCTAGATTGAGGCCTGTATTTGGACAAGTTTAGAAGACTTTAGGCTGACATTAGGGTTTGTCTTGTGTTGTGTCTTGTAGTTAAAATGGATATCTTGAAGGATCATGACTTTATGCCAATCTTCATAGATATGTTCAGGGAGCTGCCCTGTCTGTGGCAGATAAACCACCCTGATTATAAGAACCAAACAGCAGCGCTGGATAAATTGCTGCAATTTGTGAAGCCGGTGTTCCCCACGGCAGACATCACCTATTTGAAGATCCTAATTGGTGGCATGAGGAGCACTTATCTAAGGGAGTGCAAGAAGGTCCAGGATTCCCAGAGATCAGGAGCCGCAGATGACATTTATGTCCCCAGGCTGTGGTACTATGACAGACTGCATTTTCTGTCAGGTCAGACTGAACCCAGGCCAGCACTCTCCACTCTTCCTTCCACGCTTCCTTCCCCCCCCCAGCTGAGGCTTCTGACGCTCAACCTGGGCCTTCCAGGCAGCAACACGTGGAGGAGCCCAGCTTGAGCCAGGTATAGCATTCTTCTAAATATTGCTGGTTGTCCAATTAATGATTAATTAATTTATGATTGTGATTGATGAAACAAAAACTAAAACCATGTCCCTTTTTCATACACATGAAGTCTCAGCCAGGAGGTGGCTGCGCCAAGTAGGCTGCCCGATACCCAGGTCCCTCCCCTCCGCCTTCAAAGACAAAGTGGCAGGAAGAGAAGTAACCTGGAGGAGGCTGCCATAGGCCTATTTTGGAAGGCTACTGAGGCCCTCAGAACACCCCGCAGTGTGGAGGAGGACTTTGCTGGCATAACTGCATGCAAAATTATGCAGATGGAGGAGGGCCAACGACTCCTATGTGAGTTTTTAATTTTGGAAGCTGTAAATAAGGGGTTGAGAGGCCAAATCACATGTGCAACCCACATTTGTCAGCTCACCCATAGTCCTCCTCCTCCTGCTCCTCCTTCAGGTCCTCCTCCTCCTCCTCCAGGTTCTACTCCTCCTCCTGCCACACCTCCAACACCAGAGCCACAGCGTGGAAGGAAGCGTCTAAGGAAGACCAGAGAGTGATGACCTGGGTTCAGTCTGGTCTGGCAAAATATGAAGCCTCTTGTATGACCACAGCCTGGGAACATACATGTCATCTGCTGCTTTCATGATCTCTGGGACTTCTGGACCAGACTGCACTCCCTTACATATGGACTCCTCAGGCCACCAATTTTGCTGTAAAATAATTGATGTCTGCCGTGGGGGTCAAAGGCTTCCCCAATTTATGATGTTTCTCCAGCGTTGCCTCCCTCTTTGTTTGGTTATGAGCCCTTAATAAAAGATTTTTTGTTTCAATTATACTCACCTATGTGTGTTTTCCTTCAAAAAGGACAGTTTGTTTGTGAGGAGGTGGGTAAATTTCAAAAATGCAATGTGAAATTAACAAGGGACACCAACACCAAGCAATCTCCTTGAGATTAAATAATACAAGATAACAATGGTGTTGTGGTAACTTGACACACAAAAATATTCTGGAGTAAAAAAAAATAAATAAAAACAAAAAAAGATCGGCATTGAAAAAAATACAAACCAAAAAAATAATAATATATGTATTTTTTGTCAGATGTGACAAATCAAAATATATTGAGGGAATCACGATAAATAATAAAGAAAGAAGTTTGTGAGAAGTCTGTGTGAATATGAGCAGCAAAACTAATTCATTCTTCTAGCATTATAAAGAAGAAGAGAGTGCGCTGTATTAAACTATTTTAAACATTGCAGCCTGACGAAAGTGCTGTATCCATTCCGAACACTAATTTTACCAGACCGGGCTGTTCCGTCTCGGAATTTCTTCTGAGCATACGTGGCACTTTGTGCGTCGGAATTGGCCACATACGGTCGGAATTGATCGGATTTTGTTGTTGGAAAATTTTATAGCCTGCTCTCAAACTTTGTGTGTCGGAAAATCCGATGGAAAATGTCCGATGGAGCCCACACACGGTCTGAATTTCCGACAACAAGCTCCGATCGCACATATTCCGTTGGAAAGTCCGACCGTGTGTACAGGGCATTAGGGTTCAAGTTGCTGCCCTATTTCTGTTCATGGAGAAAAGACTGGCGGAGGAGCCTTTAATTGAGAGATTCCTCCTAGCTAGGGCTAGACATACACCCAGAGTAGTCAAGCAGGTTCCCCCCTGGGATTTGTCATTGGTATTGAACGCCGTTACCAGACCCCCTTTTGAGCCACTGCGTGACGCCTCTTTAAAATGAGTCACCCTAAAGATGGTTTTCCTTTTGGGAGAAGGGTCTCTGATTTAGATTCTTTCTTGTCTAAAGATCCTTTCTTAAGGATTTTAGATGACAGAGTAGTGATCAGGCCTGACCCTTTGTATTTGCCCAAAGTTTCGTTTGACTTCCACAGATCCCAGGAAGTAGTTCTTCCTAGCTTTTTTTCCTCCCCCAGGAATCCGGAGGAAGAAAGGTTCGTTTTTTTAGATGTAAAAATATGCCTTCTACACTACTTAGAAGTTACTAGTGAATTTAGGAAAGATTCACAATTACTGATTACTTTTATTGGCCCCAAAAAGGATTCCAAGGCTTCCAGAGGTTTCATTTCCAGATGGATTAGAGAAGCTATATGTGAGGCCTACAAATCTTCAAGGCAATCCCCTTCTTTCAGAGTTAGGGCTTACTCTACTAGGTCGCTAGCTGCCTCTTGGGCAGAAAGAGCGGGTGCATCATGGGAAGATATTTCCAAAGCTGCTGCTGTCTGGTCCACCTCTCATGCATTCGTCAGGCATTATAGAGTCCAGATGCTCTCCAGCCAGGACCTCTCCTTTGGAAGGAAAGAACTTCAGGCTGTCGTCTCTCCCTAAGGTATAGATCTTGCTTATCCTCTCAAGTCGCTGTCCTGGAAGATGAGGGGGGAAAACCCCCGTTAGACTTACCGGTAACGGTATTTCCAGGAATCTTCCAGGACAGCGTCTATATTCCTACCCTATTCTTGTTTCATTGGTTCCCTTATTTTAACCTGGTGGTGGGGTATTAATGAGTCTCTGTTATTCCTCTTCCGAGTTCAGTTTTGGTGGAGGTTTACTTGATCTTCATACAACTGAGGGTCAGGGGAAAGGGAGGGGCCTTTTAAATTTGTGTTTCCTGTAGAAGGCGGAGCCAATCATCTATCAAGTAGCTGTCCTGGAAGATTCCTGGAAATACTGTTACCGGTAAGTCTAATGCCACGTACACACAAGCAGACTTTACGGCAGACTTGGTCCGGCGGACTTTGACGGACTTTCCGACGGACTTGCCTACACACGATCAACCAAAGTCCGACGGATTCGTACGTGATGATGTAAGACCGAACTAAAACAAGGAAGTTCATAGCCAGTAGCCAAGAGCTGCCCTAGCATAGTTTTTTGTCCGTCGGACTAGCATACAGACGAGCGGACTTTTCGACCGGACTCGAGTCCGTCGCAAAGATTTGAAACATGTTTCATTTCTAGGTCCGTCGAACTTTTGGGAAAAAAAAGTCCGCTGGAGCCCACACACGATCGAATTATCCGACAGACTCCGGTCCTCCGGACCAAGTCTGCCATAAAGTCTGCTCGTGTGTACGCGGCATTACGGGAGTTTTATGCATTACAGGCTTCACTATGTATTGTTTCATTCTGGTGATATATGTGAACCCATTTACTGGAGTTCTGTGTGGAGACTGTGACAAGTCCTTCCAGTTTTGATGCTTTCAACACACAGTCGTTCATCTGCTGTTGGAACTTAATGCCTTGTGGATCCCTGTTGTTCCCCGTTTTTTCCTTCTTCTGGTAAGCAGATTGGAGTGTCACTGTGGTGTGTTTCTACTCACACTGAAGCTAATGGGGGGGTCTCATCTTCATTCCCCTTTCTTCCATTTATAATATGGACTGCTGTTAACTTTTCATAGCGTTGCATACGACTTTTACATGTATTTTTTTTTCAACAAATTTATGCTGGCTGCTTTCAATTGGTGCATTTCTCTGATCTTATTATCTGACAGCGCATATTTTATTATAAGGGATGATAAGGGACTATATCCAATAATTAGCTGATGAAAAGAGTATCATTAGCAGTAATCAGCATTGATTTATGGGAGATCATCCTTGCATAGTTGCCAACAGTCCAGAATTTCCCGGGACATTCTCTGTATTTAGATCCCTGTCCCGGTCTTACCGTGTCCCAGGAAATTTCACGGGAAATTGTTTCACGATTTTTCACCAGAGCTCTGAAGTCAGCACTAGTGAATTGTCTCCACTGCCATTTTACAGAAGATTAGCTCTCATGAAGAAGAAACAAGAGGCGGAGCCCGGGTGGCAATAAAGGTGGCTGCCAATAGAAATGGAGCTGCTCCGTTTCTTTTTTTGTTTAATATGTTTTTATTGAAGACCGGTTGTTCAGTACAATACAACATCCAACCATAGTGTATACAACGAAAATGTAAATAACACTGCGCTAACCCAATACAAAAAAAGCAGCTACATAAAATATGACCAATATTATAAACAGAAATAAGAGTGAAATGTAGCGCTAATGATGATGACCAATGGTGAAAAACACATCAGTCATGGTAGCCATTACAAAAAACACATAGATGAAACACATGTAACATGAAAAGAAATAATGGGTGTTAGGTGAGATACAATAATGTCCCAGTATGTAACTATGAATTGAACACCGGAAAGTCCCAAAATTAGCTGTATATAGATGTTGGACTGGTGTAGGAATCTTCTCCTCTGTATATCATAGGCTATACAGTCATGAAATGGAAACAGATAAAATACGCTTACCGACGGAAGTGGATTCGGATGCCGGTGACACCGAATCAAGCAGGCTCTGAGATCCTTGATGGACGGTGGTTGGTCCTAGAAACCCCGGATCTCAAGGGGGATCTATCTTCTGTAGTCCACGTCACGACTGCCAATTCGGAAGACCGGGGTGGGGGGTTCACCGCCACAGGAAAGTCTCCAGAGTATGGGTGGTTCCCAAAAAGATAGATAAAATGCCAATAATGCAGATCAAATGACGTATTTTATTGGATGTCACCAATAATCGACAAACAATATAAAAAGCGTGATCACGTATAAAATAATAAAATCAAGTGTAGGGAAGAGTAAGGCTCGCCCGACGCCTTTCGTCCACATGGACTTCAACTGGGGCATCAAACTCATCTCCTACACTGTAAAAATTTATATAAAAACTGCACAAATCATGTGGCCAATCAGACATCAGTAATGGGGTCACGTGATAAATCGACTCCTGATAGGCCAAAGAGGAATCAGCTGACTGCCTTTAATTATCCAATGAAACCACCCACCAATAGGGAAAGAGACATATCCCTTAGCCAATAGGGAATTGGTAAACATGATAAAACAGTGAAAATGAAAAGGGACTTTCAGACTATCAGAATTTCAGCAGTACTGTATCATCCGTGCCCGCTCAGAGAGTTCTAGAATACATCAATACATTAATCATAGTGTGTAGACATAGTGCCAAGATCATAAACGTGAATATAAAGAAAGATTGTTGGTAAGAGCTCCACCGAGGGTCACATGACCGCATCTTCTCTGACGCGGCTCGACGGCCCACGTGTTATACACTGCGCGATCCCTCTTATTGGATCAGCGCAATAAACAGGAAGAACAGACGAAGTACTGGTCATGTGACATGTCTGCTGACATAGTCACATGATCTTAGGGGACGAATAGCGTCTCAGTTGTTGAGATCCAAAGAGACACAGGGGCGGGCTGGGCCGGGGGGCAGGGTGGAAATTTCCCCCCAGGCTGCCACAATTTACAGGCAAAACGGCCGACGGCCACCAGCTAATTTTTTTTTTCTCTGTGGAAGTTGGGCCAGGGGCACGGCCGCACGCTGTGACATTGAGTGCAGACTGAACTCCCTGCACTAGTTCCAGTGCTGTCTGCAGAGTACCACTGCTGGAGGGAGGGAGGGAGGGAGTGGGCGGGGGGAGTGCAGGTGAAAACTGTCTGCCTAGGTGTCTTCTCAGCTCCCGTGTGACTCCTCCTCCCCCCCGCCGCTGCTTTTATCCAGAAGGTAGAAGACAAAACATCCAAGCAGAGAGTTGTCCAACTTTTCAAGTTAAATCGCCTGTGATTGGTTGCTAGGGGCGGTCCTAGCAACCAATTATCTGTCTGTTAAATTGAAAGTTGGAAAACTCCTGTCCTCTGATCCAGCATGCCGCATCCTCTGTCTTCTACCTGCAGGTAAGAGAGGGGGGCAGTGACATGTTGGACTGTGTTGCAAGGAAAGAAGTTGGCTGTGGAGGAGACTGGTATACAAGGAGGGGGGGCTGTGTGAAGGAGACTGGTATACAAGGAGGGGGGGCTGTGTGAAGGAGACTGGTATACAAGGAGGGGGGGCTGTGTGAAGGAGACTGGTATACAAGGAGGGGGGGCTGTGTGTAGGAGACTGGGATACAAGGGGGGGGGGCTGTGTGGAGGAGACTGGGAAACAAGGAGGGGGGGCTGTGTGGAGGAGACTGGGATACAAGGAGGGGGGGCTGTGTGGAGGAGACTGGGATACAAGGAGGGGGGGGCTGTGTGGAGGAGTCTGGGATACAAGGAGGGGGGGCTGTGTGGAGGAGACTGGGATACAAGGAGGGGGGGGCTGTGTGGAGGAGACTGGGATACAAGGAGGGGGGGGCTGTGTGGAGGAGACTGGGATACAAGGAGGGGGGGCTGTGTGGAGGAGACAGATACAAGGAGGGGGGGCTGTGTGGAGGAGACTGGGATACAAGGAGGGGGGGCTGTGTGGAGGAGACTGGGATACAAGGAGGGGGGGCTGTGTAGAGGAGACTGGGATACAAGGAGGGGGGGCTGTGTAGAGGAGACTGGGATACAAGGAGGGGGGGCTGTGTGGGGGAGACTGGGATACAAGGAGGGGGGGGCTGTGTGGAGGAGACTGGGATACAAGGAGGGGGGCTGTGTGGAGGAGACTGGGATACAAGGAGGGGGGGGGCTGTGTGGAGGAGATTGGGATACAAGGAGGGGGGCTGTGTGGAGGAGACTGGGATACAAGGAGGGGGGGGGCTGTGTGGAGGAGACTGGGATACAAGGAGGGGGGGCTGTGTGGAGGAGACTGGGATACAAGGAGGGGGCGCTGTGTGGAGGAGACGGATACAAGGAGGGGGGGCTGTGTGGAGGAGACTGGGATACAAGGAGGGGGGGCTGTGTGGAGGAGACTGGGATACAAGGAGGGGGGGCTGTGTAGAGTAGACTGGGATACAAGGAGGGGGGGCTGTGTAGAGGAGACTGGGATACAAGGAGGGGGGGCTGTGTGGGGGAGACTGGGATACAAGGAGGGGGGGGCTGTGTGGAGGAGACTGGGATACAAGGAGGGGGGCTGTGTGGAGGAGACTGGGATACAAGGAGGGGGGCTGTGTGGAAGAGACTGGAATACAGGGGGGGGGGGGCTGTGTGGAGGAGACTGGGATACAAGGAGGGGGGGGCTGTGTGGAGGAGACTGGGATACAAGGAGGGGGGCTGTGTGGAGGAGACTGGGATACAAGGAGGGGGGGCTGTGTGGAGGAGACTGGGATACAAGGAGGGGGGGCTGTGTGGAGGAGACTGGGATACAAGGAGGGGGGGCTGTGTGGAGGAGACTGGGATACAAGGAGGGGGGGCTGTGTGGAGGAGACTGAGATACAAGGAGGGGGGGGGGCTGTGTGGAGGAGACTGGGATACAAGGAGGGGGGGGCTGTGTGGAGGAGACTGGGATACAAGGAGGGGGGGCTGTGTGGAGGAGATTGGGATACAAGGAGGGGGGGGCTGTGTGGAGGAGACTGGGATACAAGGAGGGGGGGGCTGTGTGGAGGAGACTGGGATACAAGGGGGGGGGCTGTGTGGAGGAGACTGGGATACAAGGAGGGGAGGCTGTGTGGAGGAGACTGGGATACAAGGGGGGGGGCTGTGTGGAGGAGACTGGGATACAAGGAGGGGGGGCTGTGTGGAGGAGACTGGGATACAAGGAGGGGGGGCTGTGTGGAGGAGACTGGGATACAAGGGGGTGGCTGTGTGGAGGAGACTGAGATACAAGGGGGGGGCTGTGTGGAGAAGACTGGGATACAAGGAGGGGGGGGCTGTGCAGGGGACTGAGGTGCAAAGAAAGGGGGATGCAAGGAAGGGGGGCTGAGGACACTGATGTAAAGGAGGGGAGCTGTGATGTAAATTGGGGAACTTAAATGGATAGAGGTATGTGATGTAAAGATGGCACTGTATTGTAAAGGGGTGCTGTATTGCCACTATTTTTCTTCAGGCCAGGTCCAGAGACGCAGGTGGAGACCAAGGCTGAAGAAATAGGTGGAATTAGTAGGAGGAATAGTATTCCATCATTGGCATCGGTGGAGGATATAGTGCGTGCCCCATTGTTGGTGTCAGTGTAAGGAATTGTGCCCCAATTTTAATTCGTAGGCCACATCGTTGATCTTCCTTATCACTGGGAAGGGACCCACAAACTTAGGGCCCAATTTCCTGGAAGGGCAAGCCAACTTCAGATTCAAGGTAGACAGCCAGACATGATCCCCTATCTTCAGATTAAGCTCCCCTCTCCTCTTCTTATCAAAAGTCGCCTTGTTCCGTTCCTGGGTCTTTGACATGGTTTCTTGGAGTAGCTTGTTGTTAGTACTGAAAAAACTCAAGGTTTCCTGGACAGCTGGCACCGAACATTCCGGAACATTGTTGGACAAAAATAAAGGATGAAAACCATAATTTGCAAAAAATGGAGACTAATTAATTGCAGAGTGAACAGAGTTATTGTAGGCGAATTCAGCCAGAGGTAATAGAGAAACCCAGTCATCTTGGGAAAAACAGGAATAGCACCGTAAGTATTGCTCCAAAGTCTGGTTAGTTAGTTCAGTCTGACCATTAGTCTGAGGATGGTAAGCAGAAGAGTAGGAGAGGTCAATTTCTAGAGATCCACATAGAGCTTTCCAGAACTTGGAGGTAAATTGTACCCCTCGATCAGACACAATGTTTGCTGGTATGCCATGGAGCCTTACGATTTCTTTAATAAAAACTCTTGCAGTCTCTGAAGCAGAGGGGGTACCTTTCATGGGTAAGAAGTGGCTCATCTTGGAAAGTCTATCGACCACTACGAAAATAGTGGTGTAGCCCTCAGATGGTGGTAATTCCCGATAAAATCCATGGAGATCATCCTCCATGGTCTTTCTGGAACAGGAAGAGGTCTTAGCAACCCCCACGTCCTGGTTTTGCTGCCTTTGTTTTGGATGCAGGTAGTGCATGATTCCAGGTAGAGTTTACAATCCTCCCCTAGCTGAGGCCACCAAAATGTGCGTTGGAGCAGTTCGGAGGTCTTGTGTATCCCGAAGTGGCCAGCTAATTTGTGATCATGGCAAGATTTAAGAACAGCAACCCGTGTTTGTTGGGGTACAAAGATTTTATCCTTGTACCATAGTAATTCATCTCTGGACTCTAGGGTGACATCTGCTGGAAGGGGAGTTGCTGAAGACGCCTGTCTAATTTGAGACAGCAAGTCTCCTTGGAGCATCAGAAAATTACCAGGAGCAAGGATGGTGTCTGGAGAAGGAGGAACGTCAGGTTCACTGAACATCCGGGACAGGGCATCAGGTTTGGTATTCTTTGATCCTGGTCTGTAAGTGATGTGGAAAGTGAACCTGGTGAAGAAAAGTGCCCACCTGGCCTGGCGTGGTTTCAACCTTTTGGCAACTTTCAGGTATTCCAGGTTCTTATGATCGGTGTATACAAGAATAGGATGAGCCGCTCCCTCCAGGAGGTAGCGCCATTCCTCAAGTGCGGCCTTGATTGCTAGTAGCTCCCTGTCCCCAACATCGTAATTTCTTTCGGGTTCTGTTAACCTGCGGGAGAAGAATGCCACTGGGTGCAATAGGGCCTTGGGGCCCTGTCTCTGCGAGAGTACTGCTCCCACCGCTATCTCGGAGGCATCTACTTCCAATATGTAGGGTAAGGCCGGATCGGGGTGCTTCAGGACAGAGGCCGACACGAATTGGTCTTTCAGGGAAGTAAAAGCAGCTTGAGCTTCAGGAGACCATTGGAACTGGGTGCCTTGACGAGTCAGTTTTGTGATGGGAGCGATGATGGAAGAGAATCCCTTGATGAATTTACGGTAAAAATTTGCAAATCCCACAAAGCGCTGTATTCCCTTTTTGTCTGTCGGAGCTGGCCATTCCAAGATGGCAGAGACCTTCTGCGGGTCCATCTTGTTGCCATCTATGGAAATAATTAGACCCAGAAACTGAATGCTTTGGCGTTCAAATTCACACTTTTCGGGTTTGGCGTATAGGCCATGTTGGCGGAGCCGGGCTAGAACTTTCTTGACATGCTCTTGGTGGATAGGCAGAGAAGAAGAAAAGATCAGGATATCGTCCAGATATACTATGACGAACAGGTCAAGATAGTCTCTGAAAATGTCATTCACGAAGTGCTGGAAAGTGGCGGGAGCATTGCATAACCCAAAAGGCATCACCAGGTATTCAAAGTGTCCGAAGCGGGTGCGGAAGGCAGTCTTCCATTCGTCCCCACTTCGGATCCGGACTAAGTTGTATGCTCCACGAAGATCAAGTTTGGTGAATACGGCTGCACTTCCCAACCTCTGGAATAGTTCGGGTACCAAGGGTAAAGGGTACCGGTTTTTGATTGTAATCTTATTAAGATCCCGGTAGTCTACGCAAGGGCGTAGGGAATGGTCCTTTTTCTCCACAAAGAAGATTCCTGCCCCAGCTGGTGAAGTGGAAGGCCGTATGAACCCCTTTTCCAGATTCTCATCGATGTATTTTTTAAGTGTGGCAAGCTCCATCTCGGTTAAGGGAAAGATTCGCCCAAAGGGAACCTCTGCCCCGGGAAGAAGTTCGATTGGGCAGTCATAGGGTCTATGTGGGGGAAGTGTTTCTGCCCCTTTCTGACTGAACACATCCAGGAAGTCATGGTATGCTTCTGGAACGGTTTGGCAGTTTTCAACATCGGTTTCAAGACAAAGTAGGGGAGATGGAGCAGTAGTAAATCCTTGTAGACAATGTTGACGGCAGTAAGGAGAGGAAAAGCTGATGTTTCCAGTAGACCAGTCAATTTGTGGGTTGTGAGCTTTGAGCCAGGGCATACCCAGTATGATGGGAAACAGGGGTGACTCAATGATGTCCAGGCGGAGTACTTCTCAGGTGGTTGCCGGAAATGATGGTGTCTAGAGGAACTGTCTCTTGTGTTACGGGCCCATATTTGATGGCCGATCCGTCGGCCAGGTGTACCGACAGTCCCTGTGCTCTGGGTCGTAGAGGGATCTGGAACTTGTGAGCAAATGATAAGTCCATAAATCCGCTACAGGCCCCGGAATCAATTATAACGGTTGCCCGGATGTTCCCTCCTAGAAGCTGCAGAGAGATGGGAACAGCCAGGTGCGTGGCATTGTTAAACATAGCCGATAAGGAAGTTGAATAGAGGGTAGTATGCTTACAGGTCTTTACCGGACAAGTCCTCACGTAATGTACAGATTCCCCGCAATACAGGCAGAGGTTGTTAGCCCGCCGGCGCTGTCTTTCTTCAGGGGTGAGAGAAGGACGGATCAGGCCGAGTTGCATCAGTTCAGAAGTATCGGTAGAGGAGTGTGCAGGAGGGTTAGGTACACGTGGTAACATCCACACTGGGCGAGAGGGACCAGTTGCGCGTTCAGCCCTGCGTTCTCTTAAACGTCTATCAATTTGAATTGACAGGTTGATAAGGTCTTCAAGTGTGGCAGGAATGCCTACCCGGGCTAATTCATCTTTTAATGGTTCAGAAAGTCCCATGCGAAACTGGTAGCGTAGGGCGGCGTCGTTCCAGTTTGTGTCGGAACTCCAACGTCGGAATTCAGAGGCATAGTCCTCCGCCGCCCTACGGCCCTGCTGAAGTGAAAACAGTGCTGCTTCTGCGGTGGCTGCCTGTTGTGGGTCTTCATACAAGAGCGCCATGGCTTGGAAGAAGGTTCCCAAGTGGTTGAGGCAATTGTTCTTCTGCTCCAGAAGTCGATGGGCCCATGCCTGAGGTTCGCCTAGTAGGAGGGAGATGACAAACCCTACTTTAGTGGTTTCCAAAGAAAAAGTCCTGGGTTGTAATGCAAAGAAGAGTTCACAGGCATTACGAAATGCTCTAAACTTGCTGCGGTCCCCAGAAAACCTTTCTGGTGTAGGTACTTTGGGTTCAGGCGGCAGCATGACCACAGAGGGAGCAGTAGATGGACCCGGAGCTGGATTAGAGAGAACTTGGACATGCTCCTCTAGTTGCTTATAACCGTCTTGTAAATCTTTGACAGCTTGTGTAAGTCCGGCTAGATGACGGCATAAGTCCTCCATGGGCGACGTCCCCTGCGTGGGCTCGGACATGGCTGTCCGGTACTGTCACGTACCTGGTAGGTGGAGCCCGAAATGCAGGGAACGGCCTCTCGTATACCTCCAACTCGGGAACCCCTGGTAGTGATGACAGGGGCTCGGGAGTGCGAAGGGGCACAAGTGCCTGAACTGGAAGGCTGGAGCAGAGAGCTGAATCAGGTAGTCAGCTGGGAGGTGTCCTGTAGTCCGGCAGCAGGATGTAGACAGCAGGGAGGTGTCTTGTAGTCCAGCAGCAGGATGCAGACAACAGGGAGGTGTCTTGTAGTCCAGCAGCAGGATGTAGACAGCTGGGAGGTGTCTTGTAGTCCAGCAGCAGGATGTAGACAGCAGGGAGGTGTCTTGTAGTCCAGCAGCAGGATGCAGACAGCGGGGAGGTGTCTTGTAGTCCAGCAGCAGGATGTAGACAGCTGGGAGGTGTCTTGTAGTCCAGCAGCAGGATGTAGACAGCAGGGTGCAGGCAAGCCGGGTCAAACACAGACGGGCAGATCAGGTACAGAAGGTAAATCCGGGAGAATAGTCAAAGTCCAAAAGCTGAGATCAGGGCAGGCAGAAACAGAGTAGTCAAAGTCCAAAAGCCGGGATCAGGGCAGGCAGCAAACAGAGTAGTCAGGAACAGTCCAACAGGTATCAGGTAGCAAATGCAAGTAACAGGGCACAAGGGGTCTTCAGGAACGCTGTAGACCGGACGGCAAGGCAGCAGTGGAACAGTCCTCTTTAAATAGCCCCTTTGGCGCCAAGTGCTGTCACAGGGCGCCGCTATTGGCACTATTGCGCATGCGCACGTTAGCACTATTGGCACTATTGCGCGCGCGCGAGCGCCGGGTGGCGCTTCTGTGCACAGGCATTCCTTTAAACTTTAGTTTGCTGGGATATTTGCAAGAGGGCTTTTCCTGACAATAACATAAGTGAACGTGTGCACGTATACCGTAACAAAGAACAGTATTACAAAAATCTTAATATGAATAATATATTTAATATAAAAAATGTATGAAAATGTGAATGTGTGGTGTCTAAAGCTCATCTGAACTATAAACAGGGAAGGTAATATCATCACCCACCACACGGAAGTAATGGGTATGATGGCGGGGACAACCGGAAGTGCGGAAGAAACAGATGTCCTCACTTCTCACGGTGTCACTCCCCTGAAGACTCATAACTGAAAATGTTAATGTGGATATATATGGGGAGTGTGTGTCTATCCAATAACATAAATAGATGTGTGGACATGTACCATAACAAGAAATAATATTGAAAAAATTCAATATGAATAATATATATAAATATATAAATCATGTGGGAGGGGAACTAGTGAGGGAGTAACCTGAAAATTATATTATAGGTGAATGTAGTAAATATCATCCATCTCCTGTGTAAGGGACAGTTACTCTTGGTTAACAAAGGAATTAATATCCCATTCAACGTTTAACCCATGGGGCGAGTAAGTGCAAATATCCAATACGCCTCGAGCCTCGAGACACCACGCACGCGTGATTCGCCCCTCCAATTAGCAACAAATTTATCAATTATAAGGAACTGGGTTCCATGATCCTGATTGTGGTGTGTGAGATAGTGTCTTGGCACCGTGTGATTAGTCTTGCCTGCTTGTATATTGGTAAGATGTTCACCTACTCGAACTGAGAAAGTTCTTTTAGTACGACCCACGTACTGTTTTTTACAGGGGCAAGTTAAAAGGTACACTACATATTGTGTCGCACATGTAGTGAAGTGCTTCATGGGGTAGGTGCATTGAGTAACTTGATTGGAAGGTATCTGTTTTTCGTCTCCCATTAGTTTGTAAAAAACAGACCCTGCATTTCCTACAGGGAAAAAACCTTTCCTGAAAAAAAGGGGTCTTTTTGGGGGGATCTATAATATTGGGGGCAATTTGTCCTTGGATGGATCTAGCTCCTCTAAATGTGACTCCCGCATATTCTGGAAGTGTTGGGCCTAAGAGAGCATCATTTCGAAGAACACCCCAATATTTATTAAAAATATTCTGAATTTGTCTGGCTTGTACAGAATAAATTGTAAAAAAAGACCACTTAAATTTGTCATCTTTGGTCTTCTTTGAATTGGTGACCAGCAGGGATTGTCTGTCTATGGACCCAACCCTTTGTATTTCTGCCTCCAACTCAGTATAAGTGTAGCCTTTTTCTATAAACCTGTTTTTGAGGGTCTGGGCTTGGGTAAAATAATCTGCCTCATTGGTACAGTTACATCGCAACCAAAGAAATTGGCTGCGAGGTACTGATTTTAGCCACTGTGAATGGTGGCAACTGTCCAATGGGATATACCCATTGCGATCTGTGAGTTTGAAGAATGTTCGAAGCTCCAAACAATTATTATGAACTTTAATCTCCAGATCTAAGAAATGTATAGACGTGAGACTAGCTTCGTAGGTTAATTTAATACCTCGACCATTACAATTCAAGTGAGCCATGAATTTATGTAGTGAAGGAAAGTCGCCTTTCCATAGGAGGAGGATGTCGTATATATAACGGGCCCAGAGGGCCACTTCTGGCCTCCTGGGTGAATAGACGACATCCTCCTCCCACTTGGCCATGAAAAGGCTGGCCAAACTGGGGGCAAACTTGGCCCCCATGGCCACACCTCTAGTTTGTAAATAAAAATTGTCCTGGAACCAAAAATAGTTATGGGTCATTGCAAATTTGAGAAGGTCCATAATAAAATTACGTTGCAATGCTGTTAAAGAAACGTTTTGGGATAAATAATATTCAACTGCGGCAAATCCAAGATCATGAGGGATGCAGGTATATAGAGCTGAAACATCGGCTGTAACTAAGATCATACCTTCTTGATAAGAAGTGGATTCTAATAATCTAATGGTGTCACCTGTATCTTTGATAAAAGATGGTGTACAGCGGACCAAAGATTGTAAATGATAATCAATGTATTGACCTATCCTTGATGTGACACAGTCAATCCCACTGACAATAGGTCTGCCAGGGGGATTGACTGGGTCTTTGTGTAATTTAGGCAGATAATATATCGCAGGGATGCGGGGGCCAGAGGAATAAGATAATCGCTTTCCTTTTTGTCTAAGATCTTTAAAGCAGAACCTTCTTTAATCAACAAGGAAAAGGCCTTTTTGTATGTCACAGTGGGATCTGTGTGAATACGTTGGTATGTAGTAGAATCATCAAGAATTTTATGCATCTCACAGATGTATTTAGCCTTGTCCAAAACCACTATGGCTCCCCCTTTTTCCGCAGGGCGATAATCAAATCTTTGCGTTCACACAATGATTTTATGCCTTTTTTAAGGTTCTGGTTGATGTGTGTTTTTCTAACAGGTAACGCTTCTAGGTCTGATAGAACTAAGTTACAAAAAACTGAAATAGATGGTGCTATGGCTCCTGGGGGGTTGAATAGTGAAGGATTGGAAAGCCCCGTATGGACATATTTGTCCAAGCGGCGTGGTTGACCATTAGGTACCTGAGAAAGAAAGTATCTTTGGATACTCAACTTCCGGATGAACTTCTGAATATCAATAAGTGTATTAAATTTATTGAGGGACCTTGGAGGAACAAATTTGAGTCCTTTGTTAAGAACCCGTTCTTCTTCTATTGTCAATTGTATGGTACTTAGATTAAATATACCAGTGGTGGTTAGACTCTTTTTCTTTTGGGTCCGCCTCCCCCCTCTGGTGCCTCTCCTCGCTCTGGACTTTCCGAGTATTGGTTTGTACCCCTGGGAAAATCCGAGCGATGAGAAGGCCCTGGGTGACTATAGTTATAGTTGAAGGGCGATCTTTTGAAGGAGTCTTCTTCTCTATGTATATATCCATGGGAATTGTAAGGAGTGGTCCTGACATTTCTATCTTGTAGAGGTTGAAACCTGTTATAGGTCTCAATGGGTGTCCTAGGGGTATGTTCATACACAGGACGACTGTATAGTGTATATAAACAGTTCAATCATGAAGTATTTGAAAACCTGGAGACAGTTCGTCTGTGTATAAACACATCTTATTACAAACCATATGTTCAATACTATTGCAATAAAACTTTATGAAAGCACCAAATCCTGTCGAATTCTTTGGTATTTTGTATACAAAAAGAGCAGGGAGAAGGAAAAGTATAGATAAAGAAAGAGAAGTAGGGAAGAGAGTAGGTGGTTGGGGGGGGGGGGGTATGGATGGGGAGGGTGGAATGTCTGCCTCTGTCAGATTTCTGTAAGTCAAATCATGAGTGAGTTATGTGTTCGGAGCCATAATTTCCGCATAAGCTGTAGTGTATTTAAAGGCAAACCAACAGGACCATATTTTTTTCCCCAAATCAGTTTTGTTTTTAAGTGAGTAAGTTAAGTCTTCCATATGGTATAGATCAGGGGTCCTCAAACTTTTTAGACAGGGGGCCAGTTCACGGTCCCTCAGACTGTTGGGGGGGCCGCACTATAGTTTAAAAAAATATGAACTAATTCCTATGCACACATCTTATTTGTAGTGCAAAAAAAAAAAAAAAACAGGAAAAATATTTAAAATAAAGAACAATTGTAATCAATATGAACTTATCAGTATTTCACAGACTCCCCTCATTACAGAACCACTCCCAATCACAGACCCCCCCTCCCCATCACAGACTCACCCCATAACAAAGCCCCCCCATGACAGATCCCCCCATCACAAAGCCCCCCAACACAAACTCCTCTCCATCACAAAGCCCCACATAAGAGATTCCCCCCATAACAGACTCCCCCATATCACATACTTCCCCCATCACAGACTTTCCCCATAACAGACTCCGCCATCACAGATCCCCCCATAACAGACTCCCCCATAACAGACTCCCCCATCACAGATCCCCCCATATCCGTCCCCCCCATAGCAAAGACTCCCCCATCACAGATCCCCCCATATCACAGATCCCCCATAACAGACTCCGCCATCACAGATCCCCCCATAACAGACTCCCCCATCACAGATCCCCCCATATCACAGATCCCCCATAACAGACTCCGCCATCACAGATCCCCCCATAACAGACTCCCCCATCACAGATCCCCCATAACAGACTCCCCATCACAGATCCCCCCATATCACAGATCTCCCCATCACAGATCCCCCATATCACAGACTCCCCCATAACAGACTCCCCATATCACAGATCCCCCATCACATATCCCCCATCACAGATCCCCCCCATATCACAGACTCCCCCATATCACAGATCCCCCATCACATATCCCCCCCCCCCCATATCACAGATCCCCCCATATCACATATCCCCCCATATCACAAAATCAGTCAAATCATGAGTGAGTTATGTGTTTGGAGCCATAATTTCCGCATAAGCTGTAGTGTATTTAAAGGCAAACCAACAGGACCATATTTTTTTCCCCAAATCAGTTTTGTTTTTAAGTGAGTAAGTTAAGCCTTCCATATAGTATAGATCAGGGGTCCTCAAACTTTTTAGACAGGGGGCCAATTCACGGTCCCTCAGACTGTTGGGGGGCCGCACTATAGTTTAAAAAAATATGAACTAATTCCTATGCACACATCTTATTTGTAGTGCAAAAAAAAAAAAAACAGGCAAAAAACAGTACAATATTTAAAATAAAGAACAATTGTAATCAATATGAACTTATCAGTATTTCACAGACTCCCCTCATTATAGAACCACTCCCAATCACAGACCCCCCCTCCCCATCACAGACTCACCCCATAACAAAGCCCCCCCATGACAGATCCCCCCATCACAAAGCCCCCCAACACAAACTCCTCTCCATCACAAAGCCCCACATAAGAGATTCCCCCCATAACAGACTCCCCCATATCACATACTTCCCCCATCACAGACTTTCCCCATAACAGACTCCGCCATCACAGATCCCCCTATAACAGACTCCCCCATAACAGACTCCCCCATCACAGATCCCCCCATATCAGTCCCCCCCATAGCACAGACTCCCCCATCACAGATCCCCCCATATCACAGATTCCACATAACAGACTCCGCCATCACAGATCTCCCCATAACAGACTCCCCCATCACAGATCCCCCCATATCACAGATCCCCCATAACAGACTCCGCCATCACAGATCCCCCCATAACAGACTCCCCCATCACATATCCCCCATAACAGACTCCCCATCACAGATCCCCCCATATCACAGATCTCCCCATCACAGATCCCCCATATCACAGACTCCCCCTATCACAGACTCCCCCATAACAGACTCCACATATCACAGACTCCCCCATCACAGATCCCCCATAACAGACTCCGCCATCACAGATCACCCCATAACAGACTCCCCATCACAGATCCCCCCATATCACAGATCTCCCCATCACAGATTCCCCATATCACAGACTCCCCCTATCACAGACTCCCCCATAACAGACTCCCCATATCACAGACTCCCCCATAACAGACTCCCCCATCACAGATCCCCCCCATATCACAGATCTCCCCATCACAGATCCCCCATAACAGACTCCCCCTATCACAGACTCCCCCATAACAGACTCCCCATATCACATATCCCCCCATATCACAGATCTCCCCATATCACAGATCTACCCCATAACAGACTCCCCATATCACAGACTCCCCCATCACAGATCCCCCATAACAGACTCCCCATATCACAGATCTCCCCATATCACAGACTCCCCCATAACAGAATCCCCCTATCACAGACTCCCCCATATCACAGATTCCCCCATAACAGACTCCCCATCACAGATCCCCCCATATCACAGACTCCCCCATAACAGACTCCCCATATCACAGATCCCATATCACAGATCCCCCATCACAGATCCCCCATATCACAGATCCCCCATCACAGATCCCCCCATATCACAAATCCCCCATCACAGATCCCCCCATATCACAGATCCCCCATATCACAGATCCCCCATCACATATCCCCCATCACAGATCCCCCCATATCACAGACTCCCCCATATCACAGATCCCCCCATATCACATATCCCCCCATATCACAGATCCCCCCATATCACATATCCCCCCATATCACAGATCCCCCCATATCACAGATCCCGCATCACAGACTCCCCATATCACAGATCCCCCTATATCACAGATCCCCCCATATCAGAGATCCCCCATATCACAGATCCCCCATCACAGATCCCCCCATATCACAGATCCCCCATCACAGATCCCCCCATATCACAGATCCCCTCATCAATATTACACTGTCGCCCCTTGTATAATGTCACAGCACTCCCACTCAGCACTTACCTGTATCACGCAGGACGCAAGGCATGGTAGGTCCGGACGGAGGGCGGGACTTTGGAAGTGAGGTGCCGGTGATTGGTTCCTGGGACCGCCCCGATGACTAGTAACCAATCACCTGCTTCTTAGCACAGAAGGTCCTTTGTCCGGGCCTGTCATGTTTCCCGTCCTGTGTGATGGAGGTAGCAGAGGGCAGGGGGAGTGCTGCGATGTTAAAGGGGCAGTCTGCGGGCCGGATAAAAAATGCTGGAGGGCCGGATTCGGCCCGCGGGCCGTAGTTTGAGGACCCCTGGTATAGATGATCTACCTCTCCAAGCCATTGGCGTAGAGATGGTATCGTGGAGGTTTTCCTAAACCGGGGTATGAGCGCTTTAGCAGCGTTTAATAAGTGTGGGGTGATAGATTTTTTGTATGATCCTGTCAGTTTGTCTGTACAATGTAATAGTACATTCCAGGGATCATTGGGAACCTCAAAACCCTGAATCTCCTTGATCCAATAAAGGATAGTAAGCCAAAAGGGTCTGATAAGTGGACAATACCACCAAACATGAGCATGCGATGCTACTTCTCCACAACCACGACAGCAGAGTGGCGAATTTTGAGGGTAGAGTTTATGGAGAATCGCAAGTGTGTAATGCCACCTAGTCAAGAGTTTGTAGTTAACCTCTGCAGTTTTAGAGGACATAGAGGATGAGTGAGATAGGAGAAGGATAGATGCCCTTTGATTCTCTGTCAAATTCCTGTGTAGATCTTTCTCCCAGTTATGAAGGAAGCTAGGGTAACCAGCGGAAGAGAGCGATCTTAATGCTTGGTAAAAGAAAGAGAGGGGTTTCTCCATCGGGTGATTGTCAACAAAGGCTGTTTCTATCAGTGTTAGGCTAGATGCATTGCACAAGGGTTTTGGGAGGGCCTGAATGAAGGCTGACAGTTGAAGATATCTCCATTGGTCCATTAGCGATGCAGGCGATGTGGAAGTGAGCGTGGATAGCAGCACAATGTCCGAGTCTTTAGTGACTTGATGTAATAAAACAGCATTCCCGAGGTTCCAGGAGTGGAGTTTGGGATCAATATTTCCAGATGGGAAATAATTGTGACCGGTCAGTGGCATAAGAGGAGAATTGTACTGCCATTTGTGTTTTTTGCATACCGAGTCCCAACTCATTAGGGTGGAGCATGTGATTGGAGAAGCAGCATTAGATTCAGTTCTGTATTTCCTCTGTATCCAAATTAAGGAGTAAAGGTCAGTGCCACCAAGTGCTATTTCCAGAGACACCAACAGCTTCGAGTCTTTATGGTATTTCCAATCTGAGATTCTAGATAGGGTGACTGCCAAGTAGTATCCTTTAATGTCCGGAAAAGCTAATCCTCCTTCTCTTTTCGATCTAGTAATAAGAGATCTGGCCAGCCTGGGGCATCGTCTGTTCCAGACATATCTGCAGATCATAGTTGTCAAACGTGTAAAAAAAACCTGCTGGGATTCTAAATGGGATCATTTGGAACAAAAATAGCAACCTGGGCAATATGTTCATTTTCACCACACTTATCTTCCCCAACCATGAGTGTGCCAGCTGTGACCATTTTTGTAGGTCAGTTTTAATTGTATTTAACAAGGGCATAAAGTTGGCATGAAATAAAGATGTCAGGTTAGGGGTGAGGAATATTCCTAAGTATTTCATGGCTCTTTTTTGCAAACTAAATGGAAAATATTTCTGCAAGTGGCTTGCAGTCTCCTTGGGGATTGAAATATTCAAAATTTCGGATTTTGACATATTCATTTTAAAATTCAAAACCTGATTAAATGTCGAGAAAGCTTGCATTAAATTGGGCAGAGTGATTTTGGGCTGTTGAATATAGAACAGGATGTCATCAGCGTATGCTGCATATTTATGTTCAAAATTGCCTGCGGTGATACCGTGAATGTTTGGATTATGTCTTATTGTCGATAGGAATGGTCCTAGGGAAAGGGCGAATAAAATAGGCGAGAGGGGGCAGCCCTGTCGGGTACCGTTATATAGGGTAAATGGGTCACTTAAAGTACCATTTATTCCTAGTTGTGCGGTGGGGTAGTTGTAAAGGGCTAATATTTGACTTAAGAGTGATGAGCCAATACCCAGATGAGCTAGTGTCGCTAATAGGAATTCACAGTCCACCCGGTCAAACGCTTTCTCCACGTCTGTTGACAGCAACAGGGTGGGCTGGGAGGACCTGCGGACATGTGCAATCAGGGAAATAGTACATAGAGAATTATCATGTGCCTCTCTACCAGGGATGAAGCCTGTTTGTTCATTGGATACCCACTTTGGTACCAAAGGGAGGAGTCTATTAGCTATGAGTTTAGCATATAGTTTTGCATCCAAATTCAGAAGGGAGATGGGGCATTAACTACCATAAACACTAAGGTCTTTCCCTACTTTAGGAATAATTGTAATATGTGCATGGAGGGTTTCCGGTCTAAGGGAACCACCTGACGGAATCGAATTGGCATAGTTAATTAAACGTGGAAGTAAAATATCAGCGAAAGAACGGTAATATGCGACCGTAAAACCATCAGGTCCAGGTGCTTTGCCCGTGGCCATGGCCTTAAGTGCTCTACGTAGCTCTTCAGTGGTAAATTCCCCATCCAGGGTGGCTAATGCATCCTCTGGTAGCTTAGGTAAGTTGGCCTGTACAAGGTAGTCCTGTATGAACTGTTTTTGGGACTCCTGATCTGGTATGTGTGTGTGGACGTGATATAAGTGTTGGTAGAATGATCTAAACTTCGCCGCTATTGCAGGGTTGTGGTGGACCAACTCATCTGTCTTGGACTTAATTTTGGCTATAAAGGTTGCAGCTTTTTTTTGTTGAAGGGAGAGAGCCAACAATCTACCGGGTTTGTTGCCCCATTCGTATGTACGTTGAGCTATTATACGGAATTGTTGTTTCTGTTCGGCATGAAAAAGGTTCTTCAAATCTTCCCTCTTTTTGGTCAGGGCCACTAGCACAGATTGTGAGAGGCCCACTTTGTGTTGTCGCTCAAGGGCACTAATATCCCGGATAAGTTCCAATTGTTGAGTCGTTCTCTCTCTTTTTTTCCTAGCGCCTAATTCAATGAATTTCCCACGAATAAAGGCCTTATGGGCCTCCCATAGTGTGCCTGGGGAGACCTCTGGGCTGGCATTTTCCTGAAAGTAATATTTCAGTTCATTGCTAATCATGTTATTGTCGATGTCATCCGTTAGTAAATGGTCATTCAGTTTCCAGTGTGCCCTTTTATGTGGAATGGACGGAATATGTAATTTAAGTGCAATCGGTGCGTGATCTGATAAAGTTGATGTTTCGATAACCGAGTCTATGATGAGGGGAAGATAATGGTGGTCTACGAAAAAATAATCGATATGAGAGTAGGTGTGGTGTAGATGTGAGAAGTGTGTGTAGTCTCTCATCCCAGGATGCAAGATTCTCCACACATCCATCAGCTGGACTTCATGTAGGCGTTTACGTATGAGTGTTAAGCGCCTATGTGAAATGCAGGACTTACCAAGAGACGTGTCCAGGGGAGGTTCTAGAGGGACATTAAAGTCCCCTGACAGAAGAACACATCCCTGAGCAAAGTCCGCTAATTTTTTAAGAGTGGTAGCTACAAAACCAGCTTGGTCACGATTAGGGGCATACAGTGTTGCTAGGGTGCACGGCATATTACCCGGGTTGCCTCTTATAAATAGAAAACGCCCCGAAGGGTCACTTACCATGGAGTCAAACGTGAATGAGGTATAAACCAATAGCCACCCCTTTTGCTTTGTGTACATCAGACAAGCTGTAGTACCATGTGGGGTAAAGTGGTGAGAAGAGTTTCTCTGAGGTTGTGAGTGTGAGATGGGTCTCCTGCAGGAAAACAATGTCCGCTCGCAGGCGATCCATCTCTCTAAATAAATTATGTCTCTTACCTGGAGCGTACAGGCCTCAAACATTAAGCAATATCAAAGTAAGCTTAGCCATTGGCACCGACAGGGGGAACCCGCTCATTGAAGCCTCCGAACCTATCCGATCTGAGGCAGACAGCAGAGGGGGAGGGGTGATCAAGGGAGGGGTAGAGTAGGAAGAAACGGAAATAGATAAAAAAGGAAAAGAGGGTATGTTAGCATAAATACTCAGCACCATCAAGAACCACCATATTAGTAGGTGGCTGTGTGCAAGCAAAAAACTGCTGTGCGTTGGAGGCATTAGCCGCAGGTCCCGCAACCCCGCGCGCCAAACCCCAGCGGGAGCGGGCGCTCGAGGGTACGGGGTCACACAACCCCCCGTGGGGGACAGGTTCATCGCCCAGAGCAACAGACAGTGAGCACCCAGTACGGCGCACGTGCTGTCCCAGCGCCCCGACAACGGCACCATATCATACAAAACGTAAAATGTGTAACCCAAGAGAAACTGTAAGACAAAACTAAGTGGGAGTGATCCCATCTCACAATATAAAATTAGCCTCTCTGTATCCTAGAACTGCATATATATCCAGTTTATGGATCTAAGATATGTGTGAACAACAATAACAAAATAAAGAGGCGATCCACCACATCATAACTTATAACATTATACTTGCATATACTAGGAGGATGAGAGTTCTCTGAATATTGCCAAAGCGGTATCAGAACATAGATCACCCAAGTTGGGGAGAAGATCCAGGGGAGCCAGATCTGCGCTTGCGATCCACCTTTTGCCAACGTGGTTCAGAGGAGGCAGTGGGAGGAGGAATGAAATCTTGCCAGCCTGGAAGCTCCGGAGGGGTAATGTTAATATCTGAGCAAAACTTTTCCAGTTCCTCTGGGAAGCGGAGTATCGCTGTCTTGCCATCCTTGTGAGCAATAAGGGAAGCTGGAAAACCCCAACAATAGTCAATAGATGCTGTGCGGAGCTTCTCAGTCAGGGGACGCAGAGCTCTGCGTCGTTCCAGCGTTTCTCTGGCCAGGTCTGGGAAGAACAAGAGGGATGCCCCGTCAAAATCTAGCGGTGTCTTTTCACAGGCCTTATTCTCTCTTTTTCTTCATAATAATGCAGCCTACATATGACATCTATCAGATATCAGACGATAAATTGCGGGGATGCAGAGCTCTATGTGCTCTATCTATTTTCAGAGGATAGTCCGCTGCCTGGCCTAACAGGCCGTTAAACATGCCGCGGAGGGAAGGGAGGAGATCATCATCCCCGGTAGCTTCTGGCAAACCTCTTATCCTTATGTTGTTCCGTCGGTTGTGGTTCTCCTGGTCCTCGATCTTATATAGGGCCATCCTATGTGCGATAGAGAGGTTGCGAGTAGTAGTCTGCAGACTCCTTATGGCGGCCGCATGGTGATCAAGATGCTGCTCAGACTCCTCCACGCGTTCCAACACGTGTGCAAGATCCGACCGTACAGCAGAGAGTTCCTTTTTAATAGTACGTTCTAGCCCAGAACACAGGGAAGCCAGCTCTGTTTTAGTGGGGAGGTCACCGACAAGCGATGCGACTCCTGAATGCCTGGAGGTGCTTTTTTCACCCTCTGAGCAGGCCGATGTTGCCGGAGAATGTCTCCTAGGTTCAGGTCTATGGAGGGAAGGTGGAGCTCGAGCTGCATGGAGAGCGGCCAAGTCCGTCCATGCCTAGAATGTCCTCCGGTTCTGCGGCTAAATAGCGCTTTATGGATCCCGAGGGGGTTCCTTTTTAGGCAGAGACCTGTCTTTTTGCCTGTCTTTTTCCGCATAGTTTGCTGGGTAGAAGCAGGGTGAAATCTTGGGTTAGAGCAGCTATGGTTGGTGCCGGAGCTCAAGGGAGACACGTCTTCACCGCTGCATACCGAAACCACGCCCCCCCGAGCTGCTCCATTTCTATTGGCAGCCGCTTGCATTGCCATCCAGGCTCCGCCTCTTGTTTCTTCCCTTCGGCTTCCACAAGATCTGATCTTCTGTAAATGGCGCAGAGACCAAATCACCAATACAGAGCAGCGTGGACTAGCTGCATCTGTGGTGACAAGTGCGCAGCATCTGTGGTGACAAATGAGCGCTGTATCAGTGGTGACAAGTGAGCGCTGTATCTGTGGTGACAAGTGAGCGCTGTATCTGTGGTGACAAGTGAGCGCTGTATCTGTGATGACAAGTGAGCACTGCATCTGTGATGACAAGTGAGCACTGCATCTGTGGTGACAAGTGACATTCTGTATCTGTGGTGACAAGTATCACCAAGTATCTTTATCTGCTGATTGTTAAACTTTCTGGAATACACATATTTCTATTGTGGTGTAGGATCTGGGCCTGTGGTCCCTCCATCCCTCTTTCTTTCCTTCTTTCTTTCCTTCTCTCTCCTTCTTTCCTCCCTATCTCTTTCTTTCTCTTTCCCTTTCTTTCTCCCTCCATCCTTCTCTTCCTTCTCCCCCATCCCTCTTTCATCTCAGACTCTAACCACACCCCGTTTAAGCCACACCCAATATTTAGTTTAGACCATTTTTCCACTACCGACCTACAAATGAATGCCCCGCCCCCTAATTATAATAAGACTGTTGGCAACTATGCATCAGCTGCTTATAAAAAAAAAACTTTTCCCATCAGGAAGTATGCGGGAAAAATGCAAATGTCTTTATTGTAAAAACAGGATCATACAGCATACAGGACACTGTGGCGAAAAAAGTACAAGCCTGTACTTTTTTACTTCCAGGATGACTTAGCATTAGCCAGCACCTGGGGCTCTTTCCTTTTGGAGACAATCATTTGGTTCACACCTGGTTTGAATCTACACCTGTGCAGTGAAGACTCTCTCATATACTTTTCCCATCACTTTAAGAAATTATTCCTTACAGCAAAAACATAAAAGTTGTAAAAAAAAAAAAAAATAATCAAAAGTAAAAGTTGTATAATGCTTTCCTTCTCTGTGCCCACCAAACCCCTCACCTACTACTATGTGCCCATTCGTTGACAGATTAACAAGATCAAGCAAATTAATTCCTCCACTTATGTGCTGTACATACAGTTGTACTCAAAAGTTTACATACCCTGGCAGAATTTATGATTTCTTGGCCATTTTTCAGAGAATATGAATGATAACACAAAAACTTTTCTTTCACTCATGGTTAGTGTTTGGCTGAAGCCATTTATTATCAATTAACCGTGTTTACTCTTTTTAAATCATAATCACAACAAACTACCCAAATGACCCTGACCTGAAACGTTTACATACCCTGGTGATTTTGGCCTGATAACATGCGCACAAGTTGACACAAAGGGGTTTGAATGCCTATTAAAGGTAACCATCCTCACCTGTGATCTGTTTGCTTGTATTTAGTGTGTGTGTGTGTATAAAAGGTCAATGCGTTTCTGGACTCATGACAGACCCTTGCATCTTTCATCCAGTGCTGCACTGACGTTTCTGGATTCTGAGTCATGGGGAAAGCAAAAGAATTGTCAAAGGATCTGTGGGAAAAGGTATTTGAACTGTATAAAACAGGAAAGGGATATAAAAAGATATCCAAGGAATTGAGAATGCCAATCAACAGTGTTCAAACTCTAATCAAGAAGTGGAAAATGAGGGGTTCTGTTGAAACCAAACCACGGTCAGGTAGACCAACTAAGATTTCCACCACAACTGCCAGGAAATTGTTCAGGATGAAAAGAAAAACCCACAAATAACTTCAGGTAAAATATATAGTACTCTCTGAAAAAATGTTGTGTGGCTGTTTCAAGATGCACAATAAGAAGGCACTTGAAGAAAGATGGGCTGCATGGTCGAGTCGCTAGAAGAAAGCCATTACTACGCAAATTCCACAAAGTATCCCACTTACAATAACGCCAAACAAGCCTCAAACCTTCTGGCACAAAGTCATTTAGAGTGATAAGACCAAAATTGAGCTTTTTGGCCACAACCATAAATGCTACATTTGGAGAGGAGTCAACAAGGCCTATGATGAAAGGTACACCTTTCCTACTGTGAAACACAGGAGGTGGATCGTTGATTTTCTGGGGATGTGTGAGCTACAAAGGCACAGAAAATTTGCTCAAAATTTATGGCAAAATGAATGCAGTATGTTATCAAAAAATAGTGGAGGAACATTTGCATTCATCAGCCAGGAAGCTGCGCATGGGATGTACTTGGACATTCTAACATGACAATGATCCAAAACACAAGGCCAAGTCGACCTGTCATTGGCTACAGCAGAATAAAATGAAGGTTCTGGAGTGGCCATCTCAGTCTCCTGACCTCAATATCATTGAGCCACTCTGGGGAGATCTCAAACATGCAGTTCATGAAAGACAGCCCAAGAATTTACAGGAACTGGAGGCTTTTTGCCAAGAGGAATGGGCAGCTTTACCATCTGAGGAGATAAAGAGCTCATCCACAAATACCACAAAAACTTTTGATCAGGGTCATTTGGGTAGTTCCTTTTGTCATTATGATTTAAAAATATTTTTTTTATAAATTGCTATTTCATTAGTGTCTATAACTTTGTTGTAAATATTTGAAAATAGTTGTAAATATATGTGCGCCTTCTTTCCCTTTGATGACATCCTCCTGCCTCCTTAAAACTATTCCATCCTTTTCTTCTTCCTTTTTTCCAATATTACATGTATATTTATGGGAAAGTCTGCCTGCTGCTTGGGTCACCCTTGAGCACTTGGGATGACCATATGGACGTCCAGGGCGTTTTCTGGATGGCGCCCGGCTCACCATGCTGTTTGTGCGCCTCTCGTTATCCTCCTCCCCTTTTCCCCTTATGCGCTTGTTCCAGCGCCCACCTTTGTTCTGGGAGTGACTATCTTCCTCCGACCACCAGAGGGAGTTCTATTGTTCTCTCATGAGTTGGACATTGGGACCCAGCGGCGATGGGCTGAGTGGCGGATATGACGCAGTTCGCACATGCGCGGCATGGTCATTTCATTCGCATCTGGCCTGACAGGCCTGGATGGGGGGTATTTAAGGCTTATTCCGGCTCTTACGTGCTGCCAGAATCACAGGTACATATGTGCTATTGCAGGACCCCAGTTACTTGTTTATACAAACTTTTCTTTGTATATTGCACATTTGATTCAACTTCTTCCTATTATGTGCATTTGAAGTATTTTTGTTTTTTCTTGGCTTTTGAAGCTTTAGATACAAGTATCCTGCTGTGCAGACAGTCTGTGTCCCTGGGTATTCAGTCTATTGCAAAACTCTGTTTTGCAAGTTGGCCCTTTCTTTCTATTAATTATTTTGTCTCTGGAAATTTTTTCCTATTTTTGTGGCATTTAAATTAATTTTATCACCCTTTATGTTATTGTAGCTGGCCCTTGAATGCTCTTGGTCTCCTTGACGCTGGCAGACATCTTGACCCATATAGTTGCTTGATCATAGTATAAAATATTTCAAGAGACTAGGGTGAGTAAGAATGTCGTCAAATTGAATGTGCACATGTATGTAAATATTTATATGTATTGGAAAATTAATTTCCAAAATGAGTGAATAAACAAGTGTTTGTATATTACATATATTCTTTATATCATGATTTCTAAAGTGACTATCATATGTATATTCTCTTTCAATACCTCAAACGGACAGCATCCCCTGAAGAAGCCCGAAATATGGGCAAAATATTTTGGGAAATCCATTCAAAAGTGCTGCATCCATAAAACTGTGTCTTACGTGCTTGCCATAATTGTGTTAAACAATTTTTTATTTGTCTTTAAATAAAACCTTTTACATTATCTCTTGAGATCACTGTACCTTATTTTGCACCTTAAAAATCCCATAAAATTCCCCTATACCTATTCAAATAAGTGATGTGGTGCTAATAATAATAGTGGTTTGCCCGTAGTTATAAAATCCATGTTTTAAAAAGAGAAAACACAGTTGATTGATAATAACTGGCTTCAGCCAAACACTAACCATTAATGAAATACTTGCAAACTTGCATTTTCAAACTGCACAATAGTGGGCTCCGTTGCCAGTATACGTTTAGTGGTGTAGGCTACACTCTGCAGTCGCCCCCCTCCCCAGACCGTGCCCCCCCCCCCCCCGAGCCGGCAACATCACTCACTCACCTGCTCTTTATTTCTCCCATCTGGTCTGCTAGACACAAGGAAATCCAGAGCGGAGGAGACACAGCCAGCAAAATGGCCCAAACAGTCCCGGCTGCCCTCCATGCTACGCCAATGTATAGAATACTGTAAAACAGTTCACACTTTTTTTTTTTCTGATAGCACAGAATTGACCAGTTATGAACATGTAGAAATGCTATAGTAAGCCATACATTTAGAAATACCAACATTTTTATGAATGTATGGGACTTTGGAAAGGAGTGCAAGGCAGCTGCAGGCAAAAGAGTTCCACATGCTAAAAACACAGCTTGGAGTACCAAGCATCAGGTGACATGAATTTGAAAAGGTTGTTCAAATTTAAATGCCTCCTAGTACAGAATACCGTAAAAAAGATTATATTAAAATAATATATTAAAAATATATATTATTTTGGACAAAAGAAAAATAAAACAGTGTTATAACTTAAAATGTTATAATAAAAAAACTCACACATGACACAAACCCCCCCCCCCCCCCCCCCAAAAAAAAAATCCCAAAAATCAAGGCACTACCGCAAGGAGATCAAAACCTGAATCATTTTTATGACTACTATCACTGGAATAATGCTTCTGACAGTAGAGACAAGACGTTCTAGACTGCAGACCAAGCCTTTTCTGTAGCTTTTTGCTTACAAGTTTAAATAAGTATTTCTTTCTGGAAAATTACTGAGAACCCCCAAACATTATATATTTGTTTAGCAAAAGACCCTAGAGAATAAAATGGCGATTTTTGCAATATTTTATTGCACAGCAGTCCTACAAACGCAATTTTTTTGGAAAAAATTAGATTTTTCTTCATACTTACCTGTAAAGCCATGTATTTGAGTACATCACGGGACACTGAGCAGCCGTATACCCATAGCCATATTACTACCTGGGTTATGCGCCACCTATAGGTAAATGGAAACTGGCAAAACAAAAAAGACAGGAAGTCCCCCTCTATATAACCCCTCACATACAGGAAGTACTTCAGTTTTGTAGCAAGCAATGAACTCCCAAAAAGAGAGGGGAGAGACCTCTGGGTCCCGTGATGTACTCAAAGAAATGGATTTTACAGCTAAGTATGAAGAAAAAAATTGAATTCTCTTTGTCGTACATCACGGGACACAGAGCAGCCATATACATTGCTACCTGGGACGTCCCAGAGCAATCCCTTTGAGGGGAGAGAGGCACAATGTATGAAACCACCATCAGATTTATACAGCAGCCTGTAAGATACTATGGCCAAAAGCTGAGTCTTCCGCTGCCCTAACATCCACCTGATAAAACCTTGTGAACGTATGTACTGACGCCTGATGGTGAAAAGCCCAGGAGGTTCCAACACCCCTGGTAAAATAAGCTCTTACCCCGAAGGGAGGAGTTTTACCTTTCAGGGTATAGGCCTGAGTGATTAACTGGCAAATCCAAATGGATGCCTTTGAAGCCGCTTGACCCTTCTTGGGGCCTTCAGGCAAACCAAAAAACGCATCCGAACTTCTGATGCTTACAGATCTTTCCAGATAGATTCTGACTGGCCGCACCACATCCAAAAAGTGCACTTGTTTCTCTTCTGGCGAACCAGGCTGAGAGAAAAAAGAGGGTAGAACAATATCTTGATTTAAATGAAAACCAGAACCCACCTTACGCAGAAAGGATGGAAGCATCACCTTATCATTGTGCAAAATCAAATAATAATAGCAAAAAGAAAGGCTAACTTCCGTGTCAAAAGGACTAACAGAATTTCGTTAATTGGTTCAAAGGGCTGCTTTTGTATCGCTGACAGAACCAAATTCAAATCCCAAGGACAAAGAGAAATCTTAACAAGTCATTCCCTGAAGAAAAGCTTGGACCAGAGAATGTGAAGCCAAAGGCTTCTGGAAGTATACTGACAAGGCCGAAACTTGTCCTTTAATTGTTGCCAAGGCTAATTTCTTGTCTAAGCCTGACTGAAGAAAAGAGAGAATTCTCCCTACCTGGTCTCACACCAAGCAATGTAAGCCATCCAAACTCTGTAATAGATCTTCCAGGTGACTTTCTGTCATTCAAGGAAAACAGGTGTATAGGCGCTGCAACCTTTCCACATAAAAGCTCCGCCCGGTGCTCAGACCTTAAGGGAAAGGGATGGTCAGCATTAAGGATGACATCCAAAATGGTATTTGCTTTGTACATGTATTTAATAAAAAAACACCATTTTGGATGTCATCCTGAGTGCCGACCATCCCTTGCCTTTCTGGCATCTAGCAATGTAGATATCACTGGACTCGAGATACCAGGATTTCCTAGCACCCTGGCCTCAATAGCCACGCTTGTGACAGTAAATCAAGCTGGAGAGGAAGCGTCCCAGGCTCGCCTACTGCCAACCTCACTATCTCCGGATACCAGGGCCTCCTGGTCCAGGCCTGAGCTACCAGGATGACAGAGGTCATCTCGTCCCAGATTCTGTGCAATAGATGTGGCAGGAGAGGAATCAGGGGGAATGCATAGATTAGGGAGAACCGGGTCCAGGGAACTACCAGTGCATCCACCCCAATTGTGAGGGGATCCCTTGCTCTGGAAACAAACTGCTGAATCTTGCAGTTGAACCTGGATGCCAACAGATCTACATCCGACATGCCCCATCGCTGACAAAGCTGCACAAACACCTCGGGGTGTAGAGACCATTCTCCTGGATGTATCTGTTGGTGGCTGAGATAGTCCGCCTCCCAGTTCTCCACTCCTGGAATGCAGACAGCATTGGCACATGCTTTTCTGCCCAAGACAGCACATGACCGACTTCCATGTGAGCCAGACGACTCTTGGTGCCGCCCTGGTGTTTGACATAAGCCACAGCCGTGGCATTCTCGGTCTGCACCCTTACAGGGTGACCCTGTAACCTGAATGTCCAAAAGATAAGTGCGAGGTGTATTGCCCATAGCTCCAAGACGTTGATGGACAATGTCTGTTCCTCCAGGGTCCATTTCCCCTGGACTGTGGAACTCTCCATGACCACACTCTAGCCAGTCAGACTGGCATCCGTGGTCACTACCTTTCATACCACCGGAAGAAAAGACCTTCCTTGTACCAAATTCTGGTCATTAACCACCAGGTGAGACTTCCACAAGCCTTGGGGGTTATGATCATGCAGAAATCTAGAGCCTGCATCTTCTTGTTCCATGCAGACAGATTGTTCTGCTGCAACGCCCTGGAGTGGAACTGGGCATAAGGAATTGCCTCGAATGAGGCCACCATCCTTCCCAGAAGACTCTTACAGAGTCAGACAGAAGGGTGTCTCTGTCCATAACTAGACCCAAGTATTCCAAACTCTGAATTTGCTTCAAAGCTGACTTCTTGATATTTATGATCCAGCCGAGGTGTTCCAGGAATTGAACCTTTATCCTCCAGTTATCTACTGGATGTACTTATCAAGATCCTCCCCAAACAAACATTCTGCATGAAATGGAAAACCAGCTAGCAACCTTTTACAAGGAAGTTCCGCTGACCAGCTTTTTCGCCACAAAATTCGGTGCATATGCACAGATAAAAGAGCCATACGGGAAATTTGCTGGACCTGAGGCAAATCTGCCTTCTCCTCAGCAGACTCTTCTCCCCTATTGGGCCGTTTTGCCTGATCCTTCAGGGCTTGACAGACCCCGATTGCCACCACTGTGGGCTGAATAGCGGAACCTGCCAGAGCGAAGGAGGTTTTTAGCAAGGCTTCCAGCTTCATATCTGCAGGATCCTTAAAGACCTGTGCATTATCCCCTGGAGTTAAGGTCTTACTTAGGGAGGAAACCGCTGCATCTACAACCAGTATGCTCTACTTCTTACTAAAGCTTTCCTCCATTGGATATAACAGGGAAAATCTCCTTGGAGGCACAAACATCCTGTCTGGGTGCTCCCAATCAGAATAAACCACTTGCTTTAATACCATCTGCCTCATCAGCCACTACCTCTTCTACCTCATCCACCCAGTCTTGCTCTAATATAGGAGGAATAGGGGAAGGGGATCTATCACACTTTTTGCCACTCTGCGTGACAGACATGATCATACCAGCAATTTTGCTTTCCAAACTAGGCAAAGCTGATGATAGATCCTCCCTAGTAATATATGCTGAGGTAGAAGCACTGGTAGCAGCCATAATGCCAGATAGATGCAGCAGCTCAGATTAGCTGGGTCTTCCAATCCTTCAGGGGAGTCTATTGCAGCAGAGTTTCTATTCGCTTCTACAGGAACAATTGGTGGAACACTTGTGCCCTTTGGTGCAGCGTTCCTCCTAGTGCGCTTTCTGGAAGACATAGCTTGCTGAAGCAAATGGTAACTGGCTTTGTGAAAAGTAATACACAAGTCCCTCAGTACCAAAATTTCCCCTTGGAAGACTGCTATATAAATGACCTGGTCTTCCTGTCAGTGCAACATAACTAGGCTGCCATTTGTCAACACCCAAAGGACTCATATGACCCCAGGATAGGCTGCTCTGCGTCGCTCCAATCCGTCCAACAGGACTTCTGACTGTAGCTTCTTTAAAAAGCTTTCCACAGCTTGTGTAGCGCCATGTGCATGCTCCTGCACATGCTACCGGGCTGTGCGCACACGCATGTACGCTCCTGTGCATGCCCCTGTGGAAGGAGAAACACAGAACGGCAACCCATGCCCTCTAGAGGGCAAAACAAGCATAGCAAGGAAAAGTTTTTGTTTTTTTTCCAAATCATGTCAGCCTAGAGTTAAAACAGTGTTGCAGGGGAATACATAATAATCAGCCTTCACCCATCATGGTGAGTATTGCCAGTCACATACCTTCAAGGACTGGGTACCCTTTCATGTTTTTAGAGTCCACTCCCTTGGACCTGTTCATCACCCTGCAGGAATGCCTCAGCTCTGTGGTGTCCAGGATTCCACTACGCAGGGTCCAGTGCCCGGAGGTCACATTACAGGCAAAACCTCGTAGTTTCTTTGAATCTTCTTTACAAGGTTTGGGTACCATTTATACTAGCATAGTCAATTTTTTTGAATGGATCTGATTAACCAGTTGCCGACCGCCGCACGACTATATACGTCGACAGAGCGGCACGGGCAGGCAAAAGGACTTACAGGTACGTCCTTGCCTGCCCGCGGGTGGGGGGTCCGATCGGACCCCCCCCCGGTGCCAGCGGCGGTCGGATCGAGGTCAGGGTCGATCAAAGGTGAGGGGGAGGCCACTCATTCGTGGCCCCCCCCTCGCGATCGCTCCTGGCCAATGACAAGCTTCCTCGGCTTCTGTGAATGTAAACAGAAGCAGAGGAAGTGATGTAATCTCTCCTCTAGTCGGTCTTTTCGTCCGGCGCCGAGGAGAGAAGACATCCAAGTAAGTGCACCAACACTACACATACAGTAGAACACGCAGGCACACTTGTCACCCCCCTGTCACCCCCCGATCACCCCCTGATCACCCCCCTGTACCCCCTGTCACTCTGACACCAATAGCAGGTTTTTTTTTTTTCTGATTTATTGCATTGGTGTCAGTTTGTGTCAGTTACAAGTGTTAGGGCAGTTAGGTTAGCCCCCTTTAGGTCTAGGGTACCCCCCTTTAGGTCCAGGGTACCCCCCTAACCCCCCTAATAAAGTTTTAACCCCGTGATCACCCCCCGTCGCCAGTGTCACTAAGCGATCGTTTTTCTGATCGCTGTATTAGTGACACAGGTGACGCTAGTTAGGGAGGTAAGTATATAGGTTCGCTGTCAGTGTTTTATAGCGACAGGGACCCCCATATACTACCTACTAAAGGTTTTAACCCCTTGATTGCCCCCTAGTTAACCCTTTCACCAGCGATCACCATATAATTGTTACAGGTGACGCTGGTTAGTTGGTTTGTTTTTTGTAGTTTATTGTAGTTTATTACAGTTTTAGGGCACCCGCCGTTTATTACCCTATAAAGGTTTAACCCCCTAATTGCCCGGCGGTGATAGAAGTTAAGTTTTTAGGGTCAGATAAGGTCTGCGTCGCCCCAGGCAGCGTCAGGTTAGCGCCAGTACCGCTAAAACCCACGCACGCAGCATACACCTCCCTTAGTGCTATAGTATCTGAACGGATCGATATCTGATCCGATCAGATCTATACTCCCCAGCAGTTTAGGGTCCCCCAAAAAAACGCAGTGTTAGCGGGATCAGCCCAGATACCTGCTAGCACCTGCGTTTTGCTCCTCGGCCCAGCCCAGCCCAGCCCACCCAAGTGCAGTATCGATCGATAACTGTCACAAAACACTAAGCACACATAACTGTAGCGTTCGCAGAGTCAGGCCTGATCCCTGCGATCGCTAACAGTTTTTTGGTAGCGGTTTGAATCAGTCGCTGACAGTCAGGAGCTTTTTTGCCTGTGAGTCTCACTAGTGTACCCCTAAATTTAGAGGCCAAAATGGCAAATCGAAGGTACACTAGTGAAGAGGCCTACACGTTTCTGAGTATGACAGATAGTGAAGAGGAAGTCACTCATCTGTCAAGTTCAGGCTCAGAATACGAACCTGTAGAGGACAGCGGCTCCATGACAGATAGCTCTGACGACGGAGTTGTGGTCCCTGCTAGAGTCAGGCGTACCAGACCCCGATCTTCTTCTTCTGTCCTTGAAGTGCAAGAACCGCAGGGCTCTCGTAGGGAGCAGAGAGGTACTAGTGCCGCTACTCCTTCTGGTGAACTGGCAAGCACCAGCGGCCTAGTACACCCTGGTCGTACATCCAGCACTGCAGTATCACGTGGTGACGTGGCGAGTCCCATAAGTGCAGTTCAAGCTGGCGAGGTGGCAAGCACAACTAGTGTCCCGCTGCCACCAATAAGACAAAGACAGGCCCGTCGTGCCCATAGTGCCCTTCCTGCTGCATTCGCCAATCCGAATTGGGTACCCACCACTTCTGCAGCAACCGTACTTCCCCCTTTCACTGGCCAACCCGGAATTCAGGTGGAAACAGTTGACTTTATGCCACTGGATTTTTATTCACTGTTTTTCACCGAAGATCTCTATAGATCTATTGTGGACCAAAGCAATTTGTACGCTGGTCAACACATCGCCGCTAATCCCCAGTCCTCCCTTGCCAGAGATTGGAGACCAATTACGGTCTCCGAATTTAAGATCTTTCTGGGCCTTTCCCTCAACATGGGCATAAGCAAAAAGAGTGAGTTGCGGTCATATTGGTCCACTGACCCAATTCACCATATGCCCGTGTTCTCTGCCTCCATGACCAGGGCACGATACGAGCAGATTTTGCGGTTCATGCACTTCAACGACAATGAACTCTGTCGTCCTCGTGGAGACCCTGCATACGATCGGCTCTACAAAATTCGGCCCCTCATAAACCACTTCAACCAACGTTTTGCAGACTTGTTTACCCCCCATCAAGTTGTCTGCGTTGATGAGTCCCTGATTAAGTTTTCTGGCCGCTTGTCCTTCAAACAGTACCTTCCCAGCAAGCGTGCCAGATACGGGGTCAAGATGTATAAGCTCTGTGACAGGGCCACAGGCTATACATGTAGATTTATGGTTTACGAGGGCAAAGATAGTCACGTAGAGCCGATCAACTGCCCTGACTACATAGGAAGCGCTGGCAAGATAGTGTGGGACTTGGTGTCACCCTTATTCGGAAAGGGGTACCACTTGTACGTGGACAATTATTATACGAGCGTGCCACTTTTTAGTCACTTGTTTGATCAGCAGATTGGAGCATGTGGCACCGTGCGACCTAATCGCCGGGGCTTTCCCCAGCGGCTTGTAGAGTCCCGTCTTAGGCTGGGGGAGAGAGCCTGCTTGAAGTATAATAATTTGCTCGCTATGAAGTGGAGGGATAAGAAGAATGTTTTCGTTCTCACCTCCCTTCATGCAGACACGACGACCCAAATTACTACGGCGACTGGTGTTGTGGAGAAACCCCTCTGTGTCCACGAATACAACCTTAATATGGGAGGGGTGGACCTCAACGACCAGTTGTTGGCGCCGTACCTAATTGCCCGTAAGGCCAGACGCTGGTACAAAAAAGTGTCTGTTTATTTATTTCAATTGGCTTTGCTGAACGCTCATGTGCTATACAGAGCTTCAGGACGGACTGGATCCTTCCTTAAATTCCAGGAAGAGATCGTCAGAGCCCTTCTGTTTCCAGACGGTGCTCCACCTCACCTTCCCAATCCAAATGCAGTAGGCCGGCTGCATGAGAGGCATTTTCCTTATGTCCTCGAGAGTACCCCTACCCAACGAGCCCCCCAAAGAAAATGTCGTGTCTGCAGAAAGCGCGGATTTAGGCGTGACACCCGGTATTATTGTCCCTCCTGTCCTGGCAATCCTGGTCTTTGCATTGGTGAATGTTTTGAACGCTACCATACACTAGTTGAGTATTAGCGTAGGGTACAGCACTGCACAGACTAGGACACACTTCCACAGGGTCTCCCAAGATGCCATCGCATTTTGAGAGACCCAAACCTGGAACCGTTACAGTTTTAAAAGTTACAGTTATAAAAAAAAAAAAAATACACAAAAAAAATATAAAATAAAAAAACCAAAAATAGTTGTCGTTTTATTGTTCTCTCTCTCTCTCTATTTTCTCTCTATTGTTCTGCTCTTTTTTACTGTATTCTATTCTGCATTGTTTTATTGTTATGTTTTATCATGTTTGCTTTTCAGGTATGTAATTTTTTTATACTTTGTTTTTTTTATTGTTAACCACCTTTGTGTTTTCAGGTACGCCATTCAGCTGCAGCGCGGATTTATTTATCTTGACAGCAACAGCGTTTGCTCCCACGATACATAAAGCCGTGACTCCAGCGCTGTCGGAGGTGATTTCACCACCACAGTTACATACTTCAGCATATATGCCGAAGCGTGGGGGCAGAAGTGGGTGGAGGAGCGATTTGCTCCTGCCTTTTGCGGGAGGATGCCCCCATGCTTCGGCATATATATATTTTAGGTAGGCACAGGTTGCGTTAAATGTTTTATTTTTTACTATGGTTTTTTTTTTGTATTTGCTTTGCAGGTATGGTAAGTATTACTGTTATACTGTAATGTTACTTTGTTTTTTGTTAACCATCATTTGCTTAGCAGGTACGCCATTCAGTTGCAGCGCGGATTTATTTATCTTGACAGCAACAGCGTTTGCTCCCACGATACATAAAGCCGTGACTCCAGCGCTGTCGGAGGTGATTTCACCACCACAGTTACATACTTCAGCATATATGCCGAAGCGTGGGGGCAGAAGTGGGTGGAGGAGCGATTTGCTCCTGCCTTTTGCGGGAGGATGCCCCCATGCTTCGGCATATATATATTTTAGGTAAGCACAGGTTGCGTTAAATGTTTTATTTTTTACTATGGTTTTTTTTTTGTATTTGCTTTGCAGGTATGGTAAGTATTACTGTTATACTGTAATGTTACTTTGTTTTTTGTTAACCATCATTTGCTTAGCAGGTACGCCATTCAGTTGCAGCGCGGATTTATTTATCTTGACAGCAACAGCGTTTGCTCCCACGATACATAAAGCCGTGACTCCAGCGCTGTCGGAGGTGATTTCACCACCACAGTTACATACTTCAGCATATATGCCGAAGCGTGGGGGCAGTGGGTGGAGGAGCAATTTGCTCCTGCCTTTTGCGGGAGGATGCCCCCATGCTTCGGCATATATAAATGGTGCATGTATGCCCATCATTAGAAGTGGGTGGATGAAGGGAGGTATTCTAATGGTGGGCATACCCACCGATCAATATCTTTTTTTCGTTCAGCCCACAGGCTGCATGAAAAAAAAGTTTACAATATATGCCCAACAAGGACCAGCAACGTACTGGTATGTTGCTGGACTTTGAGTGGTTATACCAGAATGATGCCTGCAGGTTTAGGTATCATCTTGGTATCATTCTTTTCAGCCAGCGGTCGGCTTTCATGTAAAAGCAATCCTAGTGGCTAATTAGCCTCTAGACTGCTTTTACAAGCAGTGGGAGGAAATGCCCCCCCCCCACCGTCTTCCATGTTTTTCTCTGGCTCTCCTGTCCCAACAGGGAACCTGAGAATGCAGCCAGTGATTTCGGCCAGCTGACCATAGAGCTGATCAGAGACCAGAATGGCTCCAAACATCTCTATGGCCTAAGAATCCGGAAGCTACGAGCATTTCATGACTTAGATTTCGCCAGATGTAAACAGCGCCATTGGGAAATTGGGAAAGCATTTTATCACACCGATCTTGGTGTGGTCAGATGCTTTGAGGGAAGAGGAGAGATCTAGGGTCTAATAGACCCCAATTTTTTCAAAAAAGAGTACCTGTCACTACCTATTGCTATCATAGGGGATATTTACATTCCCTGAGATAACAATAAAAATGATTTAAAAAAAATAAAAATGAAAGGAACAGTTTAAAAATAAGATAAAAAATCAAAAAATTAATTAAAAAAAAAAAAAAAAAAAAAAAAAAGCACCCCTGTCCCCCCCTGCTCTCGCGCAAAGGCGAACGCAAGCGTTGGTCTGGCGTCAAATGTAAACAGCAATTGCACCATGCATGTGAGGTATCACCGCGAAGGTCAGATCGAGGGCAGTAATTTTAGCAGTAGACCTCCTCTGTAAATCTAAAGTGGTAACCTGTAAAGGCTTTTAAAGGCTTTTAAAAATGTATTTAGTTTGTCGCCACTGCACGTTTGTGCGCAATTTTAAAACATGTCATGTTTGGTATCCATGTACTCGGCCTAAGATCATCTTTTTTATTTCATCAAACATTTGGGCAATATAGTGTGTTTTAGTGCATTAAAATTTAAAAAAGTGTGTTTTTTCCCCAAAAAATGCGTTTGAAAAATCGCTGCGCAAATACTGTGTGAAAAAAAAAAATGAAACACCCACCATTTTAATCTGTAGGGCATTTGCTTTAAAAAAATATATAATGTTTGGGGGTTCAAAGTAATTTTCTTGCAAAAAAAAATAATTTTTTCATGTAAACAAAAAGTGTCAGAAAGGGCTTTGTCTTCCAGTGGTTAGAAGAGTGGGTGATGTGTGACATAAGCTTCTAAATGTTGTGCATAAAATGCCAGGACAGTTCAAAACCCCCCCAAATGACCCCATTTTGGAAAGTAGACACCCCAAGCTATTTGCTGAGAGGCATGTTGAGTCCATGGAATATTTTATATTGTGACACAAGTTGCGGGAAAAAGACAAATTATTATTATTTTTTTTTTTTTTTTGCACAAAGTTGTCACTAAATGATATATTGCTCAAACATGCCATGGGAATATGTGAAATTACACCCAAAAATACATTCTGTTGCCTCTCCTGAGTACGGGGATACCACATGTGTGAGACTTTTTGGGAGCCTAACCGCATAGGGGACCCCGAAAACCAAGCACCGCCTTCAGGCTTTCTAAGGGCGTAAATTTTTTATTTCACTCTTCACTGCCTATCACAGTTTCGGAGGCCATGTAATGCCCAGATGGCACAAACCCCCCCCAAATGACCCCATTTTGGAAAATAGACACCCAAAGCTATTTGCTGAGAGGTATAGTGAGTATTTTGCAGACCTCACTTTTTGTCACAAACTTTTGAAAATTGAAAAAAGAAAAAAAAAATATGTTTTTCTTGTCTTTCTTCATTTTCAAAAACAAATGAGAGCTGCAAAATACTCACCATGCCTCTCAGCAAATAGCTTGGGGTGTCTACTTTCCAAAATGGGGTCATTTTGGGGCGGTTTTGTGCTATCTTGGCATTTTATGGCCTTCAAAACTGTGATGGGTAGTAAGGAGTGAAATCAAAAATTAACGCTCTTAGAAATCCTGAAGGCGGTGATTGGATTTCGGGGCCCCGTATGAAGCTAGGCTCCCAAAAAGTGCCACTCATGTGGTATCCCCGTACTCAGGAGAAGCAGCAGAATGTATTTTGGGGTGTAATTCCACATATGCCCATGGCATGTTTGAGCAATATATCATTTAGTGACAACTTTGTGCAAAAAAAAAAAAAAAAAATTGTCACTTTCCCGCAACTTGTGTCAAAATATAAAATATTCCATGTACTCATCATGCCTCTCAGCAAATAGCTTGGGGTGTCTTCTTTCCAAAATGGGGTCATTTGGGGGGGTTTTGTGCCATCTGGGCATTTTATGGCCTTCAAAAATGTGATAGGTAGTGATGAGTGAAATCACAACTTTACGCCCTTAGAAATCCTGAAGGCGGTGCTGGGTTTTCGGGGCCCCGTACGCGGCTAGGCTCCCAAAAAGTCCCACACATGTGGTATCCCCATACTCAGGAGAATCAGCAGAATGTATTTTGGGGTGCAATTCCACATAAGCCCATAGCCTGTGTGAGCAATATATCATTTAGTGACAACTTTGTGCAAAAAAAAAAAAAATTGTCACTTTCCCGCAACTTGTGTCAAAAAATAAAATATTCCATGGACTCAACATGCCTCTCAGCAAATAGCTTGGGGTGTCTACTTTCCAAAATGGGGTCATTTGGGGGGGGTTTGTGCCATCTTGGCATTTTATGGCCTTCAAAACTGTGATAGGTAGTGAGGAGTAAAATCAAAAATTTATGCCCTTAGAAATCCTGAAGGCGGTGCTTGGTTTTTGGGGCCCCGTACGCGGCTAGGCTCCCAAAAAGTCCCACACATGTGGTATCCCCGTACTCAGGAGAAGCAGCAGAATGTATTTTGGGGTGTAATTCCACATATGCCCATGGCATGTTTGAGCAGTATATCATTTAGTGACAACTTTGTGCAAAAAAAAAAAAAAAAAATTGTCACTTTCCTGCAACTTGTGTCCAAATATAAAATATTCCATGGACTCAACATGCCTCTCAGCAAATAGCTTGGGGTGTCTACTTTCCAAAATGGGGTCATTTGGGGGGGGTTTGTGCCATCTTGGCATTTTATGGCCTTCAAAACTGTGATAGGTAGTGGGGAGTAAAATCAAAAATGTATGCCCTTTGAAATCCTGAAGGCGGTGCTTGGTTTTCGGGGCCCCGTACGCGGCTAGGCTCCCAAAAAGTCCCACACATGTGGTATCCCCGTACTCAGGAGAAGCAGCAGAATGTATTTTGGGGTGTAATTCCACATATGCCCATGGCATGTTTGAGCAATATATCATTTAGTGACAACTTTGTGAAAAAAAAAAAAAAAATTGTCACTTTCCCGCAACTTGTGTCCAAATATAAAATATTCCATGGACTTAACATGCCTCTCAGCAAATAGCTTGGGGTGTCTACTTTCCAAAATGGGGTCATTTGGGGGGGGTTTGTGCCATCCTGGCATTTTATGGCCTTCAAAACTGTGATAGGTAGTGAGGAGTAAAATCAAAAATGTATGCCCTTTGAAATCCTGAAGGCGGTGCTTGGTTTTCGGGACCCCGTACGCGGCTGGGCTCCCAAAAAGTCCCACACATTTGGTATCCCCGTACTCAGGAGAAGCAGCTGAATGTATTTTGGGGTGCAATTCCACATATGCCCATGGCCTGTGTGAGTAATATATCATTTAGTGACAACTTTTTGTAATTTTTTTTTTTTTTTTGTCATTATTCAATCACTTGGGACAAAAAAAAAAAATATTCAATGGGTTCAACATGCCTCTCAGCAATTTCCTTGGGGTGTCTACTTTCCAAAATGGGGTCATTTGGGGGGGTTTTGTACTGCCCTGCCATTTTAGCACCTCATGAAATGACATAGACAGTCATAAACTAAAAGCTGTGTAAATTCCAGAAAATGTACCCTAGTTTGTAGGCGCTATAACTTTTGCGCAAACCAATAAATATACGCTTATTGACATTTTTTTTACCAAAGACATGTGGCCGAATACATTTTGGCCTAAATGTATGACTAAAATTGATTTTAATGGATTTTTTTTATAACAAAAAGTAGAAAATATCATTTTTTTTCAAAATTTTCGGTCTTTTTCCGTTTATAGCGCAAAAAATAAAAGCGGCAGAGGTGATCAAATACCATCAAAATAAAGCTCTATTTGTGGGAAGAAAAGGACGCAAATTTCGTTTGGGTACAGCATTGCATGACCGCGCAATTAGCAGTTAAAGCGACGCAGTGCCAAATTGTAAAAAGTGCTCTGGTCAGGAAGGGGGTAAATCCTTCCGGGGCTGAAGTGGTTAATAATGGAAAAGCCGTCCCTTGATTTACAAGCACCTGTTCGGGATTACAGCATGGAAGCTCACAGAGAGCTTTAAGAGTGACCATCCACCTTAAAGACACTGGCGAAAAAACTGAAGTACTTCCTGTATGTGAGGGTTTATATAGAGTCTTTTGTTCTGCCAGTGTCCATTAACCTATAGGTGGCGCATAACCCAGGTAGTAATGTATATTGCTGCTCTGTGTACCGTGATGTACGAAAAAGAAAATACACTTTTTTTAATTAGAAAAAAACAAAAAAATAAAGTTAGCCCAATTTTTTTGTATAATGTGAAAATTGATGTAACGCCGAGTAAATATATACCTAACATGTCATGCTTTAAAATTGTGCAGGCTCGTGGAATGGCGACAAACTATGGTACTTAAAAATCTCTATAGGCGACACTTTAAACATTTTTACAGGTTACCTGTTTAGGGTTACAGCGGAGGTTCTAACGATCACAGCGATACCTTATATGTGTGATTTGAACACCGTTTACATATGTGGGCGTGACTTACGATGTGTTCGCTTCTGTGGGCGAGCTCGGAGGGACGGTGTGCTTTAATTTTTTTTCTACTTTTTTTTTTTTTTACACTGTCCCTTTAATTTATTTTTAAATTTTTTTATCACTTTTATTCCTATTACAAGGAATGTAAAAATCCCTTGTAATAGACGTAAGCATTACAGAGCATCTTTTTTGCAACATCTGGGGTTAAAAAGACCTCAGATCTCACATTTACAGTTAAAAGCAAAATAAATTGCAGAAACAGAAATAGCAAGCACATCCCAGTTTCAATTAAAGGTGGAAGATGTGGTTGAGCTAACACATACACAGAAATAGCAAGCAGATCCCAGTTTCAATTAAAGGTGGAGGATGTGGTTGAGCTGACACATACACAGAAATAGCAAGCAGATCCTAGTTTCAATTAATGGTGGAAGAAGTGGTTGAGCTGACACATACACAGAAATAGCAAGCAGATCCCAGTTTCAATTAATCACTTCAGCCCTGGACCATTTGGCTGGCAAAAGGCCAGAGCACTTTATGCGATTCAACACTGTATCACTTTAACTGACAATTGCGCGGTCGTGCGACGTGGCTCCCAAACAAAATTGACGTCCTTTTTTCCCCACAAATAGAGCTTTCTTTTGGTGGTATTTGATCACCTCTGCGGTTCTTATTTTTTGCGCTATAAACAGAAAAATAGCATCAATTTTGAAAAAAAACGCTTTTGCTATAATAAATATCCCCAAAAAATATATAAAAAAACATTTTTTTTCCCTCAGTTTAGGCTGATACAAATTCTTCTACATATTTTTGGTAAAAGAAAATTGCAATAAGCGTTTATTGATTGGTTTGCGCAAAAGTTATAGTGTCTACAAAATAGGGGATGTTTTTTGCCATTTTTATTAATAATTTTTTTTTTACTAGTAATGGCGGCGATCAGCGATTTTTATCGTGACTGTGACATTATGGCGGACAGATCGGACACTTTTGGTGCTATTTTGGGACCATTCACATTTATACAGCGATCAGTGCAATTAAAAATGCATTGATTACTGTGTAAATGTGACTGGCAGTAAAGGGGTTAACCACTAGGGGGGGCTGTAGGGTTAAGTGTGTCCTAGGGAGTGATTCTAACTGTGGGGGGGATGGGCTATGTCTGACACGACACTGATCACTGCTCCCGATTACAGGGAGCTGTGATCAGTGTCAGTGTCACTAGGCAGAACGGGGAAATGCTTGAGACGATCGCGGGTATCCCCGCATGCATCAAGTCTGCGGGACCCACGATCACACTTATGGAGCTCGCAGCGGGCGCAAGTCTGCAAACTGCTTCCTAAAGGGCAACGTACAGGTATGTTAATATGCCTGTACGTGCCCTTCTGCCGAAGTACATCGGCGTGAGCCGGTCGGTAATCGGTTAAAGGTGGAAGATGTGGTTGAGCTGACACATACCTGTGGAGGGGTAGAGAAGGGTTGTGTTAGATAGTGCTAAGCCAAAGTGTAATACTTCATCCAATATGAATGCTTTATCCAAGATGATAGTTGCCAATGCAATCCCTGCCTGTGGAAACCCCTGGCTCAATAAGATTGAGACAATTTGTCTCGAGATCTCCGCTCTACAGATATCTCCCTCACTTTACACTCCTTGTCCTCCTGCACAATCAATACTTCACTCTTTTAACCCAGCTACTATAGAGGAGGTCACTAAACTTTCTTCTAACGCCCACCTAACATCCTGCCCCTTGGACCCTGTTCCTTCTCAAATACTACTGTCACCATCTAAATCTATCCTACACTCCTTAACTCATATCTTCAACCTCTCACTCTCTACTAGCATCTTCCCCAACCCTCTAAAACATGCGCTAGTCACTCCCATACCAAAAAAGGCCTCACTAGACTCCTCCAATCTTAACAACCTAAGACCCATGTCTTTACTCCCTTTTGCCTCCAAACTCCTTGAACGTTTAGTCTACAACCGACTGAGCGACCACCTCATTGAGAATAACCTTCTTGATCCCCTTCAGTCTGGATTTCGCCCACTGCACTCCACAGAAACTGCCCTCCTAAAACTCACAAACGACTTACTAACCAGCCAAAACCAATGGTCATTATTCTGTACTCTTATGCCCCATACACACGGTCGGATTTTACGACGGAAAATGTTCGTTGGGAGCTTGTTGTCAGAAATTCCGACTGTGTGTAGGCTCCATCAGACATTCTCCATCGGAATTTCCGTCACACAAAATTTGAGATCTGGATCTCAAATTTTCCGACAACAAAATCCGTTGTCGTAAATTCTGATCATGTGTACACAATTCCGACGCACAAAGTTCCACGCATGCTCGGAATCAAACAGAAGAGCTATTCTATATTGGCTATTGAACTTCATTTTTCTCGGCTCGTCGTACGTGTTGTACGTCACTTCTTGACATTCGTAATTTCCAACAAGATTTGTGTGACCGTGTGTATGCAAGACAAGTTTGAGCCAACATCCGTCTGAAAAAATCCATGGATTTTGTTGTCCGAATGTCCGATCATGTGTATGCAGCATTACTCTTGGACCTTTCCACTGCCTTTGATACAGTTTACCACCCCCTCCTCCTCAAAAAAACTCAATTTGCTTGGTCTCCATGGCTGCACTCTCCCTTGGTTTGAATCTTACCTATCTCATCGCACCTTCAGTGTCACTTACAACTCTACTTCCTCCTTTCCAACTCCTCTTACCGTTGGGGTCCCCCAAGGTTCTGTCCTGGACCTCTACTATTCTCGATCTACACGTCCTCTCTGGGTCAGCTGATAGCCTCCCATGGCTTCCACTACCATTTATTTGCTGATGACACCCAAATCTATCTCTCTGCCCCTCAGCTCACCCCATCAATCTCCTCAAGCATCACTGATTTACTAACAGACATATCAGCCTGGATGTCAAACCACTTCCTCAAACGGAATCTATCTAAAACTGAGCTCTTAGTATTTCCTCCCCCATGTGCCCCTTCCCCTGACTTCTCTGTCAAGATCAATGGCACATCTATCAGTCCGTCCCCACATGCCAGGGTGCTAGGGGTAACCTTAGACTCTGAATTCTCAGGCCCACATACAATCCCTGTCCAAATCATGCTGCCTTAGCCTCTGCAACATTTCCAGAATACAGTCTCCTATGTCTCTTAACTCTGGTATGCTCCTACTGCTACAACTCCAGCCAGAATCGCATTAGTGAAAACTGTCTCCTATGTCTCTTAACTCTGGTATGCTCCTACTGCTACAACTCCAGCCAGAATCGCATTAGTGAAAACTGTCTCCTATGTCTCTTAACTCTGGTATGCTCCTACTGCTACAACTCCAGCCAGAATCGCATTAGTGAAAACTGTCTCCTATGTCTCTTAACTCTGGTATGCTCCTACTGCTACAACTCCAGCCAGAATCGCATTAGTGAAAACTGTCTCCTATGTCTCTTAACTCTGGTATGCTCCTACTGCTACAACTCCAGCCAGAATCGCATTAGTGAAAACTGTCTCCTATGTCTCTTAACTCTGGTATGCTCCTACTGCTACAACTCCAGCCAGAATCGCATTAGTGAAAACTGTCTCCTATGTCTCTTAACTCTGGTATGCTCCTACTGCTGCAACTCCAGCCAAAAATTGAAACACTGCTATCTTTTTTCTTATATGTCTCTAATAATGCTGGTATGTTATTTTTACTTAACTGTCTGTAGACCTGTCCACATTACAATGCTTTATTATCTCCCTTGTCTTACCCAAAATTATGGCCCTCTTAACTTTAGTGCCCTCTTGCTAGTCTGTTTGTGACTTAAGAATTTTGCCCTGTTAACCAGCCAAGCTTTATAACCTCTTGATTGCTAATTGAAATCCGCCCACACCCTTCCCCTATCAGTATATATTTAAGCTTCTCTTGGGGGAAGCATTTGCAGGGGGTACACATTTGCAACTTGGCTCTTTCTCAAAGTGGCGATTTCTATAAGTGAAATGCACTTCTGACTCTGCACTTCAGCGAAGGCACAAAGCAAAAGGACACAAGATAAACACTTTGAAAACCAGCACACAGACATCAGGTGAACTTGTTTACTCCTTTAGCTCTTTTTCCTTGTAACATGCTTTCTCTACCACTGCTTTTGACAACTCTGTCCTCCATCCTAAAACTATCTCTCCTTCACCCCTCTTCTCTCCCCCACAGCATATATATATATCACCCTCACTCCTGTCCTGTCCTTATTACTGCACCCACCAACTCCTGCTAATTCTAAATCCACATACACTAAAAATCTCCAAGACCCTGGGGCATGTCACTTCATATAAATCCTACTCCCATATTACCTCCCTCACCCTCTTGCTTCTCCTAACCTCTGGAGATATATCCCCAAACCCTGGGCCTCCATCATTTAATTGTACCCCATCCACCCATCACCCTGCACCCTCTGGCAGCAGCCGCCGCAATCAACACAATTTAGTTCCCATTTCTATTCTTCCCAAAACCAGACTCCCTTTCTCTTGTGCCCTTTGGAACTCACGCTCTGTCTGCAACAAGCTCACCTCTCTCCATGACCTCTTTATTGACAACTCATTTAACCTACTCGCCATTACCGAAACCTGGCTCCACGAATCCGACACTGCATCTTCTGCTGCCCTATCCCATGGTGGTCTTCTCTGGACTCACTCCCCCAGATCCAGCGGACGTAAGGGAGGAGGTGTTGGAATCCTTCTAGCCCCACATAGCACCTTTCAGGTACTTCAGCCACCTCCCTCTCTGTCACTCTCCTCTTTCGAAGCACACTGTATTCGCCTTTTCACTCCAATTTCTCTAAGGATAGCTGTGATCTACAGGCCCCCTGGACCAGTATCAACCTTTCTTGAAGACTTCTCTGCCTGGCTACCCTACTTTCTTTCTTCTGAAATCCCCACTATCATTCTCGGGGACTTCAACATCCCTAATAATACTAACACTCCTTCCACTTCCAAACTTCTTAGCCTAACATCCTCCTTTGACCTAAAGCAGTGGATACATGCTTCAACTCACTCAGAAGGCAATATCCTTGACCTCGTGTTCTTTCACCTTTGCACTCCATGCAACCTCTCTAACTATCCATCCCCTCTCTCTGATCACCACCTTATTAGTTTCACTCTCTCCCTCTCCTTCACCTCCTCTCCCTCCAACCACCTTAAAGTTACCCGCAGAAACCTACGTCATCTCAACCCTTCTATTCTCTACTCTGCTATCAACAACCTCTACGACAAAATCTCACCCCTATCCTGCACCAACCTAGCCTCTTCTGTGTACAACGCTTCACTTCTAGCCTCACTGAACTCACTTGCCCCCCTCACTACACACAGAATCAAGCCCAGACCCCTTCAACCTTGGCAAACAGATGATACTAGAAGTCTGAAAAAACGTAGTCGTGCTCTGGAGCGCCTGTGGCGTAAGACTAAGTCCCAGAGAGATTTCTACCAATATAAATCTGCCCTCCAAAAATACAACTCCAGCCTCCTCTCTGCCAAGCAGACCTATTTTACCAATCTCATTAGCAACTTATCATCCTGTCCCTGTCAACTCTTCTCCACCTTCAACTCTCTACTTCGTCCTCCACCGCCTCCACCCGCCAACTCACTCACTGCACAGGAGATCGCCAATCACTTCAAACAGAAGATTGATACTATTCGCGCTGAGATCTCTACTGTGCCGACACCCTCCATGCTTTACACTTCATGCCCACAGGCACAATCATTATTTCCCTCTTTCAACCCCACCACTACAGGCGAAGTTGCTAAACTACTTGCTAATGTCCACCTTACCACCTGCCCTCTGGATCCTGTTCCCTCACAAATGCTACGTTCACCCTCTGGCCCTATGCTAAACTCTAACCCACATCTTCAATCTCTCCCTCTCTTCTGGCATATTCCCTAACTGTCAGAGAGGTTCTTGGTTCAGGACACTTGCTGGGCACTCTGGAGTGCGCCAGCGAGCATGTGCTCACGGTGTTTGGCGCTGGTTGCCCTTTTTAAGCTGATGGGATGCTGTGCTCGGTGCTGTCCAATCATCAGCTTCCTGTTTCCGAACTTCCTGTTTCCTGTGTATTGCTCTGATCTCCCTGTGACCCGGCTTGTTTACTGGACTCTCTCTCTCTGCTATCCGCCTGCAAACTGATCCCGGCCTGCCTCTGACGTTGAACCTGCCTGACCCCTTGTACCGTGCTGATTGCCTGTTGCCAAAACCTGCCTGTGACCTGGACTTTGTATCTGCCTGCTCCCTTTGTACCATGCTGACTGCCTGCTGCCAACTTTGCTAATGACCGGATCTGCCTGCTCTGCACCTGTTAGCTGATCTCCAGCCTACCTATTACCACCTGCCAACTTGTGTCAGGATCCTGGGCCGTATCCCTGCAAACCACCCGCCAGGCTCTGATACCATTCTGTGCTCCCGTGCCTTCTGTGTACTCTATCAGAGGCCGGTAACCAGATACGTATGGGAGGCCATCCGATTCTACATCGGGTTCGTCAGTCTGGTACGGGTAAGTCTGACAGTATCGGACAGCCATGTCCGAGCTCGAGCAGGGGACCTCTCCCATGCATGAATTATGCAGACACCTGGCGGGTCTCATACAGGCGGTGAAAAGCCTTCAAGAGGGCTATACCAGACTGGAGGAACGAGTTCAGGTGTTGTCCTCACCTGCGAACCCACAAGTTGCTTCCTCTGCTGGACTCTCACCTGCACCCTCAGTGGTTATGTTACACCCTGAACCCAGGGTCCCTACTCCCAAAAGATTTACCGGTGAGCGCAATAAGTATCGAGTGTTTCGCAACACTTGCGAATTGTACTTCGCATTGCAACCACGCACCTTTTCTTTGGAAGCAACCAAGGTGGGTTTTGTCATCTCCCTGCTATCTGGAGAACCACAGTCCTGGGCCCACCGCCTCTTGGAGCAAAAATCAATCTGTCTGGATAAACTGGATACTTTCTTTACCGCCATGTCTCAATTATATGAGGACCCTCAGTTAAAAGCCACCGCTGAATCCGCCTTACACGCCCTACAACAAGGGCGCAGGCCCGCGGAAGACTACGTTCTGGAATTTAGGCGGTGGAGTTCAGACACAGAATGGAACGACGCGGCCCTCCGTTACCAATTCCGTTTGGGGTTATCCGATGCACTCAAGGACGAACTAGCACGGGTTGGCGTACCCCAAACCCTGGAAGATCTCATTAACCTGTCGGTGCAGATTGATCGGCGCTTGAGAGAGCGTCATTCCGAGAGGTCTGTTAGCCAGTTCCGTCCCACTTGGGTCCTCCCCAAGGTCCCAAGTGCTACCAGCTCTGTAAGCCAAAGTCTTCATGCACCAGCTGCCTCAGCCCTTGATACTTCTGAACCGATGCAACTGGGGGTTCTCCGCCCGTCCCTCACTTCTGAAGAACGACAGCGCCGACGAGTCAATAACTTATGCATGTATTGCGGAGAACCAGGTCATTACGTGAGGTCTTGCCCTAATAAGACACATAAGTCTCTTTCAGCTACTTCTAAGTTTGCACCTGCCTTGCCTAACCTTGCTAACCATCTGGCTCTCTCCGTTATCCTCCAGCTTCCAGGACAGGATCTGCTTACCTTGGCCATGATTGACTCAGGAGCCTGCAGTTGCTTCATTGATCTCGCGTTTGCGGCCCATCATCGCATCCCTCTTCAATCAAAGTCGCAGGGACTTGCTGTCCACCTCGCTTTTGGGTCCACCCTTAGCTCTGGTCCGGTCACTCAGGAAACCATCCCACTGCTGGCTATCCTGAACACCTGTCATCGGGAGTTTCTCCGGCTGGACGCCATTTCTTCACCACTCTTCCCTATTATTCTTGGAATGCCTTGGTTGCAGGCTCATAACCCCAGCATTGATTGGGTTTCTGGAAAAATCAAGTTCCCGTCCAGTTACTGCCAACAGCACTGTTTATACAGAACTCTTGCGGAACCCAGTCAACTCTTGTGTCTGAACACCGACATGGAATCGAAGCAGGCGATTCCTGCCGCTTACCGAGACTTCTCAGATGTTTTTAGTAAGAAAGGGGCAGAAACCCTTCCGCCCCATAGACCCTACGACTGTCCCATAGAGCTGTTGCTGGGATCTGAAGTTCCCTTTGGGAGAATATTCCCTTTAACTGAGCAGGAGTTGGTTACCCTCAAAAAGTATATCGATGAAAATCTTGAGAGAGGCTTTATCCGCCCTTCTACCTCACCAGCCGGAGCCGGCATCTTTTTTGTTGAAAAGAAAGACCACTCGCTGCGACCCTGCATCGATTATAGGGAACTCAATAAAGTGACCATCAAAAATCGCTATCCCTTACCTCTCGTGCCAGAGCTTTTTCAAAGATTGAGTTCAGCCAAAATATTTACCAAACTCGATCTCCGTGGGGCCTACAACTTAATTCGCATCAGAGAGGGAGACGAGTGGAAAACTGCCTTCCGTACCAGGTTCGGACATTTTGAATACCTTGTCATGCCCTTCGGCCTGTGCAACGCACCGGCGACTTTTCAACATTTTGTCAATGACATTTTTCGTGACCTTCTAGATTTATATGTTATAGTATACCTGGACGACATCCTGATCTTCTCCCCCCCCAGTTGATGAACACCGCAGGCATGTCAGGAATGTGTTAACCCAGCTCAGGCAGCATGGACTTTATGCCAAATTGGAGAAATGTGAATTTGAGCTCCAGAGCATTCAGTTCTTCGGCTTAATCATCTCTACTGATGGTGTTAAGATGGACCCTCAAAAGGTTGCAGCTATCCTGGACTGGCCCGCTCCCTCCGATAGAAAAGGGGTCGAACGCTTTATCGGCTTCGCCAATTTTTATCGGAAATTTATAAGGGGCTTTTCTGCTATAATTGCCCCCATCACGGAACTGACGAAACAGGGAAATCAATTCTGTTGGTCCCCTCAGGTACAATCGGCCTTTGGACGGCTCAAGGAACTCTTTACGTCCGCTTCTATCCTGAAGCACCCAGACCCTGCTTTACCGTTTGTCCTTGAAGTGGACACATCGGAGGTCGCGGTGGGGGCAGTGCTTTCTCAGCGGCAAGGTGCCAAGGCTCTTCTTCACCCCGTGGCCTTCTTCTCACGAAAACTCTCCGATGCAGAGAAAAATTATGATGTAGGAGATCGGGAGTTGCTGGCCATTAAAGCCGCACTTGAAGAGTGGAGCTACTTATTGGAGGGGGCTGCTCACCCCATTTTGGTCTACATGACCATAAGAATCTAGAGTACTTGAGGTCAGCCAAGAGATTGAGACCACGGCAGGCAAGGTGGTCTCTGTTCTTCTCTAGATTCCAATTCCACATAACGTACAGACCAGGTACCAAAAACACCAATCCAGATGCATTATCTCGTATGTTCCATGACTCCAGGGAACCTTTGCCTCCATACACCATTCTTCCGGCTATAAACTTCCTGCTTCTTCAAGGAGATCTCATATCCCGAATTAAACAGGCCTCAAGGAATTGGTCCCCTCCTGTGGAAGTTGATGTAAGCTCGCAAGACGGCCTGTTCCGATACAAGGACAAACTCATGGTCCCAGAGGGTCTGAGGATTGCTGTTCTCGAACTCTGTCACGACCACAAATTGGCTGGGCATTTCGGTGTGTTGAAGACAACAGAGCTGGTACAACGTACCTTTTGGTGGCCCCAGCTGGTAAGCGACTGCAAGAGTTATGTGGAGTCTTGTATCACCTGTGCTCGGAGCAAGAGCAGTCGAGCGAAGGCCTGGGGTCTATTAAGACCCTTACCCGTGCCGGAAAGGCCATGGAAAATGATCGCAATGGACTTCATCGTTGAGCTCCCGCCGGCAGAAGGCTACTCCACCATCTTGTCATTGTAGACAGACTGTCCAAAATGGCCCACTTCCTACCCATGAAGGGTACCCCATCAGCTTTGGAAACTGCAAAAATATTCATTAAGGAAATTGTACGCCTACACGGAGTCCCCTCAAGTATAGTATCTGATCGGTGGGTACAGTTTACTTCCAGGTTTTGGAAAGCTCTCTGCAGATCTCTTGAGATAGAATTGGCATTCTCATCGGCCTACCACCCCCAGACAAATGGGCAGACGGAGAGAACTAATCAGACTCTAGAACAGTATCTCCGATGTTTTTCTGCTTTCTCACAAAATGACTGGGTCTCTCTTCTGCCTATTGCCGAGTTTGCCTACAATAACTCTGTGCATTCGGCCATCAAGCAAACACCATTTTTTGAAAACTATGGTTTTCACCCATCCTTTTTAACCAGCTCCTTACCTGAATGTGCCATTCCTGCAGTCTCTGAAACTATGAACTTCTTCATCAGTAACAACAAATTATTGCAGGAAACCATGGCTAAAACCCAAGAGTACAATAAGAAGATGTATGACAGGAAGAAGCGAGGACAATTGTTGTTGGAACCTGGCAACCAGGTCTGGCTGTCCACCAGTAATGTAAGGATGGCCTGTCCCTCGAGGAAGTTAGGTCCCAGGTTCATGGGTCCCTTTTCAGTCAAGAGGAAGATCAATGATGTGACCTATGAGCTGGACTTACCTAACTCACTGAAGATCCATCCGGTCTTTCATGTGTCTCTACTTAAACCCGTTACCCCCAATTCCTTCTTGGGTCGCAATACTGGCCCGCCTGAACCCATAATTATCGACAACGAGGAAGAGTTTGAGGTGGAGGCAATTTTGGATTGCAGGAAGAGACAAAACCAAATCCAATATTTAATCAAGTGGAGGGGGTACGGACCAGAAGATAATTCTTGGGAGCCGGAGGGTAACTTACACGCTGAAGAACTCTTGAGGGATTTTCGGAACACCCATGCGGATAGACTGGCCCGGCTGGGCATCCGGAGGCTGCCCTTAAGGAGGGGGCATTGTCAGAGAGGTTCTTGGTTCAGGACACTTGCTGGGCACTCTGGAGTGCGCCGGCGAGCGCGTGCTCGCGGTGTTTGGCGCCGGTTGCCCTTTTTAAGCTGATGGGATGCTGTGCTCGGTGCTGTCCGATCATCAGCTTCCTGTTTCCGAACTTCCTGTTTCCTGTGTATTGCTCTGATCTCCCTGTGACCCGGCTTGTTTACTGGACGCTCTTTCTCTGCTATCCGCCTGCAAACTGATCCCGGCTTGCCTCTGACGTTGAACCTGCCTGACCTCTTGTACTGTGCTGATTGCCTGTTGCCAAAACCTGCCTGTGACCTGGACTTTGTATCTGCCTGCTCCCTTTGTACCGTGCTGACTGCCTGCTGCCAACTTTGCTAGTGACCGGATCTGCCTGCTCTGCACCTGTTAGCTGATCTCCAGCCTACCTATTACCACCTGCCAGCTTGTGTCAGGATCCTGGGCCTTATCCCTGCAAACCACCCGCCAGGCTCTCATACCATTCTGTGCTCCCGTGCCTTCTGTGTACTCTATCAGGGGCCGGGAACCAGATACGTACGGGAGGCCATCCTCTGCTACATCGGGTTCGTCAGTCTGGTAGGGGTAAGTCTGACACTAACTCTCTAAAACATGCACTTGTCAGACCCATACTTAAAAAGCCCTCACTGGAGCCATCCAATCTTAACAACCTATGCCCCATCTCCTTGCTACCCTTCTTGTCCAAACTCCTCGAACGTCTGGTCTACAACCGACTGAGCGTCCACCTCGCTGATAATGGCCTTCTTGATCCCCTTCAGTCTGGATTTCGTCCTCAACACTCCACAGAAACTGCTCTCCTAAAACTAACAAACGATCTACTAACGGCCAAAACCAATCGACACTATTCTGTACTCCTACTCCTGGACCTCTCTGCTGCCTTTGATACGGTTGACCACCCCCTCCTCCTCAAAAAACTACACACCTTTGGTCTCCGTGACTGTACACTTCGCTGGTTCTCTTCTTCGCTGGTCCAACCACACCTTTAGCGTTTCTTATAACTCTACTTCCTCCTCTCCTCTTCCTTTCTCTGTTGGGGTACCTCAGGGTTCTGTTCTTGGACCTCTACAATTTTCAATCTACACTGCCTCCCTGGGTCAACTGATAGCCTCCCATGGATTCCAATACCACCTCTACGCTGATGACACCCAAATCTATTTCTCTACCCCTCAGCTCACTCCCTCTGTCTCCTCACGTATCAGTAATTTACTCTCAGATATATCAGTCTGGATGTCTCACCACTTCCTTAAACTCAATCTAGCCAAAACCGAACTTATAATTTTTCCTCCCCCATATGCCTCTTCCCCTGATCTCTCTGTCAAAATCGATGGCACAACTATAAGCCCATCCCCACATGCCAAGGTTCTAGGTGTAGTCCTAGACTCTGAACTCTCCTTCAAGCAACACATCCAATCACTGTCCAAATCCTGCCGCCTCAACCCCCGCAACATCTCCAAAATACGCCCCTTTCTAACCAATGACACAACAAAGCTCTTAATTCACTCGCTGGTCATCTCTCGCCTCGACTACTGCAACTCCCTTCTCATTGGCTTACCTCTACATAGTCTATCACCTCTTCAATCCATTATGAATGCCGCTGCCAGACTCATCCACCTTACCAATCGCTCTGTGTCTGCCACTCCTCTCTGTCAATCCCTCCACTGGCTTCCGCTCAAGCAAAGAATTAAATTCAAAATTCTAACAACTACGTACAAAGCCATCCACAATTTCGCCCCCAGCTACATCACTAGCTTAGTCTCTAAATACCAACCTACTCGCTCTCTTCGTTCCTCTCAAGACCTTCTGCTCTCTAGCTCCCTTGTCACCTCCTCCCATGCTCGCCTCCAGGCCTTTTCCAAAGCCTCTCCAATCCTATGGAACTCCTTACCCCAATCTGTCTGCTTATCTCCTACTTTATTAGCTTTCAGAAGATCCCTGAAAACCCATCTCTTCAGAGAAGCCTATCCTACCCACACCTAACAACTGTATTTTCATTTTTTCCATCAGCTCATCCCCCACAGTTATTACCTTTTGTTTCCACTTGACCCTCCCTTCTAGATTGTAAGCTCTAACGAGCAGGGCCCTCTGATCCCTCCTGTATTGATTTGTATTGTAAGTGTACTGTCTGCCCCATGTTGTAAAGCACTGCGCAAACTGTTGGTGCTATATAAATCCTGTATAATAATAATAATAATAATAATAATAATACGCCCCTTTTTAACTAATGACACCACCAAGCTTCTAATTTACTCCCTGGTTATCTCTCGCCTCGACTACTACAACTCCCTCTTCGTTGGATTACCTTTACATAGACTATCCCCCCTTCAGTCCATAATGAATGCTGCTGCTCATCCACCTTACTAACCATTCAGTGTCCTCCACCCCTCTCTGCTAATTCTTCCACTGGCTTCCACTCACCCAACGAATAAAATTCAAAGTAATAACAATAATTTACAAAGCCATCCATAACGCTGCCCCCAGCTACATCAGTAACTTAGTTCCAAAATACCAACCAAGCCGCTCTCTTCGGTCCTCCCAAGACCTCCTGCTCTCTAGGTCCCTTGTCACCTCCTCCTATGCTCGCCTCAAAGATTTCTCCAGAGCTTCACCCATCCTTTGGAACTCCCTACCCCAATCTGTCCGACTGTCCCCTAATCTATCCATCTTTAGACGATCCCTGAAAACCCATTTCTTTAACCGATTGCCGACCAGCTGCCGCAGTTGTACTGCGGCAACATGGCTTGGCTGCGCGAATCGCCGTTATGTTACGTCAGTAACAGACAGCCACTAGGGGGCTCCCCACTCGCTCCCCGAGCTGATGCGTGTGCCCGGCGGTCTCGATCACTGCCGGGCTCCCGCGATCGCTCAGGGCACACAGAGAACCCAGAACTGTGTGTGTAAACACACAGTTTCCGGTTCTCTGAGCAGAGAACTGACAGATCGTCTGTTCATACAGAGTATAAACAGCGATCTGTTAGTTTCCCTGCACAGTCCCTATCCCCCTTCAGTTAGAACACAAACTAAGACACACATTTACCCCTTCACTGCCCCCTAGTTTTAACCCCTTCACTGCCAGTGACATTTTTACAATAATCAGTGCATTTTTAAGCGCACTGATCGTTGTATTAATGCCAATGGTCCCAAAAAATGTGTCAAAATTGTCCGACGTGTCCGCCATAATGTTGCAGTCATGATAAAAATCGCTCATCGCCGCCATTACTAGTAAAAAAAAAATTATTAATAAAAATGCCAGAAACTATCCCCTATTTTGTAGACGCTATAACTTTTGTGCAAACCAATCAATATACGCTTATTACGATTTTTTTTAACAAAAATATATAGAAGAATGCGTATCGGCCTAAACTGAGGAAAAAAAATGTTTTGTTATACATTTTTTGGGGATATTTATTATAGCAAAATGTAAAACATAATTCATTTTTTTCAAAATTGTCGCTCTTTTTTTGTTTATAGCGCAAAAAATAAAAACCGCAGAGGTGATCAAATACAACCAAAAGAAAGCTCTATTTGTGGGAAAAAAAGGACGTCAGTTTTGTTTGGGAGCCACGTCGCACGACTGTGCAATTGTCAGTTACAGCGACGCAGTGCTGAATCGCAAAAAGTGCTTTGGTCTTTGGCCAGCCAAATGGTCCGGGGCTGAAGTGGTTAGAGAAGCCTATCCTGCTTCTAACTAACACTGTTTTACTTCCTCCATAAGCTCATCCTACACAGCTATTACCTTTTGTATCAATTGATCCTTCTTTTTTAGATTGTAAGCTCTAATGAGCAGGGCCCTCTGATTCCTCTTGTACCAAATTGTCATGTAACGGTAATGTCTGCCTTTATTTTGTTAAGCGCTGCGCAAACTGTTGGCACTATATAAAACCTGTATTATAATAATAATAAATAAATAAAATAATAAGTAATTTTGTCTTTAAGAGATGAAAAAAAGCATCCATTTAAGGCGTGAAGGTGGAAGTGACATCGGACACCGCTCCGGTCTTCCAAGGTCATAGAGCCAAGTGGGGGCTATCTTGCGCTCACTCGGCTTCCTGCCCAGCCACGGATCAGATCGGCTCCAGGCTAACCAGCAGGTCCTATAAGCCTAGATACGACCGGGAAGCAGGGGGAGGGGGGTGCACTTCTCCCACTGACTCTAAAAGTGATCCTGTGGTGAATCTGCCACCGGGATCACTTTTATCAGAAAGAAAATCACCCACAGTATAAAAAAATATCAGGTTTATGGAAGCTAGCTGCTGCCATAACAACAGTATTTAACCACTTGCCTACAGGGAACTTATACCCACTTCTTGCCCAGATCAATTTTCAGCTTTCAGTGCTCTCATACTTTCAATGACAATTACTTAGTCATGCAACACTGTACCCATATTAAATTTTTGTCCTTTTTGTCATACAATTAGCGTTTTTTTATGGTGGTATTTAATTACCACTGGGTTTTTTTTTATTTGCAATGTAAATGAAAAAAGAAAGAACATTTTGAAAAAAAACGAATTTTTCTTTGTTTCTATTACACAATTTTGCAAATTAGTAATTTTTCTTTATATATGTTGGCCAAAATGTATACTGCTACATTGCTTTGGTAAACATAACCTAAATAAGTGTATATTATTTGGTCTGTGTGAAAGTGAGGCTTGGTTCACACTTGTGCAATGCGAGAACCAGCGCGATTCCAGTGCGGGTTCCCACATCGCACCTTAATCGCCAGTTAATGACACAAAGTTAATGACAGCCCCAAATCAGTTTGCAGATCACAGTGCAAACTGTGAAATGATGCAGGAATCGTTTCGCATAGGTGTGAACACCCATGTGATTCAATTCCAGTGCAGACCAAGAAAAGGGTCCTGCGCCATTTTGTTGCATATGCGATGCAAATTCAGCCATACAAACTGTATGGCTGAATTCGCATTGCACAGACATCACATGTGATCTGCACAGCAATGCGTTGCGAATCACATGCGATGTCTGGCATCGCACAAGTATGAACCCAGCCTTAGAGAGTCTACATTCTACAAGCTATGGTTCTAATCATTGAAAATTGATCACAGCTAATTACACCTGATGTAATGATGGCCTATCTCATTTCTTGAGACACTAACAAGCCAGGAAAGTACAAATAACCCCAAATGACCCCTTTTTGGAAAGTAGACATTCCAAACTATTTAGTAAGAGGCATAGTGAGTTTTTTGAAGTTGTCATTTTTTTTTCTCCACAGTTCTTTGCAAAATTAAGATTTTTTTTCCACAAAATTGTCATATTAACAGGTTGTTTCGGTCACACGGCATATGCATAGAAAATATGTAATATGGCTGGAGATCCTCAAAGTATATGGCATCTCATCCCTAATTTAATGTTAGCAAGGTAAGGAGGGATAGAGAACAGGGATTATAGCGGTGCCTAAATAAAGTATATAATGTACTAATAAGTAAAAATATAAAGAGTTTTATTATTACAAAAATCAAAACATAAAATACATACACAGGTGTGTGAACAGACATATAACAGTTGGTACATACAAAAGTGGCCACAGATGTTAAAGGGCCACAAAATTAGAACAGGCAATTAGTCCCTACATGTTTTGCCAAAACATTGGCTTCTTCAGGGAAATGATATTGGAAACCTGTATATGTATGTAGACTCTATAGAATACAAAAATATACAATTGAAAGAAAAATTCATTGCAGACAATAACAATGGAAAAAATAAACATGTCAAACAACATTAACAATAATTAATTAGTATAATGAAAGCATGACATGGCTTAAATGCTCCCCACAACAGAGGATCCCCTGTCATACCAGTCATCCAATATCTTCCTCTAATTCCCCAAATGCCGGCGCAGTGCCAGGGCCACCCGAGGACTGTCAGCAACCAATTGCTGCACCAATTGAGGCTGCAGAGGGCTAATAGAGACCTAGCATACAGAAAAAAATAGTAAAAATTAAAAAGTGTATGGGCGTGGCTTGGATGGCTTCCGGATCGGACGCGTCTCCCTGAAGCTCCCGGCCATGCCTGCCTGCATATTGCTGAAACCTGCTCCACAACGCTAGCAACATGGGCAAACCTCACAAAAACAAAGAAGTGGACCCCAGGGGACATGCTACGAGGTCCTCTTCGGCTCCCCCACCGCTCATCACAGAGTACTTTGGGCACAGAGCGCCGGCGGGACTGCACGAGGCCAAGATGGAGCCAGCGCCGGCTCCATGTTTAGCAGCCCTCTCCTCCACCGCGACCCTCCCCGGGACATAGGACAGACAGGTATGCCTCTGAGGGGACCTGCTGACCGCTCGCCCTCCAACCCCACCTACTAACACCCTGGTTGATCTCCCCACTCCCTCTGGGGGACACATGCTGGGAAGCTTGTGTCAGATGTTCCCCCCAAGCCTTGTGGAGCCTCCACCATCAGCATTCACCGGCCAGCCATCTCCTTCCTGGGACCCCTCTGCCCTTGAATGGGACCCCTGCTCCCTCCCACAGCGATCTCAGGCTCCCAGGGATAGACTCCCCTCTCTCTCTCCTCAGCACAGAGATTCATAGGCCTCAGCACCTTCCCAAGCCTTACAGTTATCAGAGCCTCAGGGGGTTTATTCACATACTGAACACCCTCAGTAGGCAACCAAACCAATGAAGCTTAAAACCATCACTCCCCCACAACCACCCCAGGGAGGCTATCCCCCATCAACTTCCTATCAGGCCACAACGCAGGACTTTTATGCCCTCACTACAGTGGACTCTGATCCTGAACCCGAGGTGTGCACATCCTGGTGAGATTATGTTCGCTGTATGCCCACAAAGCAGGATTTCCGCATGCTTATCCAAGAAGTACGCGAAACATACAGGTATGAGATTAACATACTACGCACTGACCTCCACCAGCTATCTACCAAAGTCACATCTCTGGAGGAGGAAGCATGCAACACTAAGCTCGAACTCTCACAAATACACGACCGCCTGACCTCACAAGCCTCTACTCTCAGAGACTTTCAATGCCACCTCGAAGACCTCGACAACAGAGGCAGGCGTAACAACATCAGGGTCCGCGGCCTTCCGGAGGCTACCCAGGATGAAGATCTGCATGTAACTCTACAAGCTATTTTCAATAACATACTGGGCCACCTGGAAAACCAATGAGTCAAATTGGATCGAGCCCACCGTGCTCTCCGCCCCGTGGGTCGGGGCCCAGACCGCGAGATGTCATTTGTAGGGTGCACACCTACACCCTTAAAGAAGACATCATGAGAAAGCGCGCAACATGCGCACCATTGACTTCGATGGCGCCTCCATACAGCTCTTCCCGGATCTGTCATGGCTCACCCTCCAGCAACGACGCTCACTACAACCATTTCTCACCTCCTTGAGAGAACATGACTTCCGTTACCACTGGGGTTTCCCCTTTAGCCTCACGGCAAAGAAAGTCCACCACCCTACGCTATCCTGAGGACCTCCACTCTTTTTGTAGAGAGCTGGATATCCCGGTTCCACCCACCCCTGGCTGGGACCCTCTTTCAGCCCCTCTGTCTCGCCCAGATTCCTGGATTCAAGTCACCGGAAGAAAACGCCTGAGGCCGCATCCCGCTGGCCCTCCCTCATCATCCCACCAGAGATAATCCTCTGCTTCTTTGAAGCCCTCTACCACACTGATGTTCAGTTAACTGGCTCTTCCCATCCAACTCCCTCTATAGGGCTCCTGGACAGGCCCTGCTAATACCCTTATCCAATTGCTTGGACACACCTGGCAAGTCTATAGGCCTATGGTCTCAACTTGTATACTGTAATGATTACAGGCATTCGATAGAACTTGCTCAGGTTACAGAAGCACCCCCCCATGCATCTTCCCCCCACACCATCCCCTCCCTCCCCTTCCTCTCCTCTCTCTTTCTCTCTCCTGAACCTCATGGACACGTCCTGCCTCTGGAGCCCGGACTCCACCCACAATATTGTGAATCTCCGATCTGAAACTCCCCCCGGGGACTCGACCAGTTATCCCCCTGAACATCAGGACACCACCAAACCGGCTAGGTAAGCTGATGTCTCCCCTCCCAACCCATCCACCATGATTGACATACTGTCACTAAATGTGAAGGGCCTAAACTCCAATATCAAGCAATGCCTAGCACTATGAGAGTTTAGGCAATCCAAAGCTGAAATTATTTTTATACAGGAGACACATCTCACTAAAACTGGCACCATGGCGTTCCCAATTAAACACTTCGCCCAAATATACCTGGCCTCTAACCCACGTAAACGGGCAGGGGTGGCAATCCTTTTCAAACAGGGTTCCCCCTTCCATTTACAATCCCTGTACTCCGATCCACTTGGACACTATCTTATTCTCAGAGGTTCATGGAAGGGTACTAATCTTACCCTATGCAACATATATGCCCCGAACACCAACCAAAATTCCTTTTTGTCCAAAGTGTATAAACGACTGTTTGCAGCTCCCCATCAATATTTGGTCATTGGAGGGGACTTTAACCTGACCTATTCCCCATCCCTTGACAAACACTCCCTAGGGCACGGGAAAACTCCCATGGCCCTCAATAGAAAATCCACCCTCTTTCGTCAACTAACTAGGAAATATGCCCTGTTTGATTCCTGGTGCACTGCCTACCCATCGGCTAAACAATTCACTTTCTACTCCCACCCTCATAAGTCCCACTCGCGTCTGGACTACTTTTTTGTCAATGCTCTGACCCTGCGAGCCTGCACAGGGTCAGACATTCAGGCTATCTCATGGCCCGATCAAAACTTTCTCTTGCACTCTCCCCGGGATCCTTTCGTACATGTCACCGGCGCTTAAATGATTTTTTGCTCAAACACGACCCTTCAAGAGTGGAACTGGAACAAACCCTGAAGCTGTACTTTGCAGAAAACAGCTCTCCTGAGGTCTCTATCTCCTCCCTATGGGAGGGTCATAAGGCAGTCTTCAGAGGTCAGTGCATTTCACTCTCCACTGCTCTAAAAAGAAACGCTAATGCAACTCGCCGAGCCCTATTAGATAAACTCAAGCACTTAAAAGCACGATTGCTCACCTCCCCGTCCTTAAACACCCTCAGGAAACTTATAAGCGTTAGGGCGGGACTGAGGGACATAGACCTGGGTAAGATAGAGAAAGCACTACTCAGGCTAAGACAGACCTATTATGACGGGGCCAATAAACCACATACGCTTTTAGCAAGACAGCTTCGCGAGCGAACAGCGATCGCCTCACCCTCCCACCTTAAAGATGCGAAGGGTGCCCTTCAGTCCCACCCCACTAAAATTGCTCAACTTTTTCATGACTACTATTCGACTTTGTATAATGACCTGACTGTCCCACACAACCCCCCTTCTCCTGATCTCAAGCCATCCACTCCTACCTAGCGGACTGCGATTTACCTAAGCTCTCCCCTTCTGCCCTAACGACTCTCAATTCCTCCATTACAGAAGAGGAAGTCACTGCTATGATTAAATCCTTGCCGAATAACAAAGCCCCAGAACCCGATGGACTACCATACCTCTACTACAAAACCTTTCTAACGCATTTACTCCCCCACATAATGACCCTGTTTAACTCATTTCTTTCTGACACACCTATCCCGAGGGATATGCAAAATTCCTTCCTCACGTTGATTCTCAAACCGGGAAAAGATCACACTCTACCATCCAATTATAGACCTATAGCACTCCTCAATACAGACTTGAAAATTTTTACGAAAATATTAGCAAATAGATTAAACAACTTAATGCCGTCACTGATCCATAAGGATCAAGTGGGATTTATTCCCCTCCGCCAAGCTTGGGACAACACCCGGAGGGTCATTGATCTTGTGGAGGTTGCGAACAGGACCAAATTAGAGGCAATACTGCTCAGTCTTGATGCTGAAAAAGCCTTTGATAGGCTGAGCTGGCTCTTCCTGTTTGCAACTCTACAACGAGTTGGTATTGAGGGCTCTTTCCTCCGAGCCATCTCCCACTTATACTCGTCCCCCTCGGCTCTGGTCCGTACTCAATTCGCCCCTTCCTCCACCTTCCAGATATCTAACGGGACTCGCCAGGGCTGCCCACTCTCCCCTCTTCTATATGCCCTATGTATTGAACCCCTAGCAGCCCATATCAGAAAGAACCCAAACATCCACGGTATTCCAGTTCGTATCAGAGACTTTAAGATCTCCCTATTTGCAGACAATGTCCTCCTCACCCTCATACAACCCCATGTCTCTCTCCCGAACCTACATGTGGAGCTAGACCGATATATTGCCCTCTCAGGGTATAAAATTAATAATTCAAAAACAGAAGCCCTCCCCCTTAATATACCTCACCATACACTATCGGCCCTATCACAAACATTTAACTACTCATGGAAGACCTCTTCCTTAAAATACCTTGGGGTCCACCTCACACCCACATACCATACTCTCTATAAAGCCAACTTCCCCCAACTATACACCTCCACCAGAACCTCGTTGGCCAAATGGAAGTCCCTAAATTGTCTCTTTTTGGTCGCCTTGTGACCTTAAAGATGACAATTCTACCTCAACTCTTATATCTCTTTGAGAAGCTACCCATCCCCATCCCATCTTCGCGCCTTAAGAGGCTCCAGGGCGACCTGATCAATTTTTTCTGGAATTATAAGAGACACCGGATCACTAGATCGGTCCTATACACTCCCCGCAACCAAGGCGGCCTAGCATTCCCTAACATAGCCAAGTATTACTTGGCTGCCCAGTTACGCCCTGTAGCCTCTTGGTGCACTCTCCACGCCTTCAACCGATGGACACAAATTGAGAAATTATGGCTAGCCCCTGACCACCCGAACTCCATGCTATGACAGCTTGACCTCGCAGATGTCACACTTCTGGATGGACAAGGCCTTATTTTGATACGGTCAGTTGATAGGCCCTAGAACCAGATCACTGAGATCTTTTCAAGATCTACAAAATGCCTTCAATATCCCCAGACAGGCTTTTTTTTTAGCTACTTGCAAATAAGACATTTTGCACAATCTCTGGTAACGAATCTCCAATTCTCCCCTTTAACTGAATTCGAAAAACTGTGCTTAGAGGGCTCGTCCCCTAAGGGTATGATTTTGCGCACCTATCAGCTCCTGACCATGGATTTATCACCAGCCAGACCACGACATGCCTATATGGGAAAATGAGAGCAGGCCCTGGGTGTAGACATACCTCTGAACACATGGCAGCTCATATGGTCGCAGGCCTTTAAGAGCTCCATCTGTACGCTCTATAAAGAGAATCAATACAAGATTCTATTTCATTGGTATCAGACCCCTGACCTGCTCCACTCCATATACCCCTCGGCCGATCCCTGATGCTGGCGATGTTGTAAGGATAGGGGGACGCTATTTCATATCTACTGGACCTGCCCTCTAATCATCCCCTATTGGCAAATGGTACACTCCCTGCTCCAGTCCATCTTCGAAACTAAAGTGCCCTTTGACCCGAGGGTCTTCCTTTTAGGTCTCCCACCAATCTCCCTCTCTAAAAAGTCCAAAAAACTCATGTCGCATGTGCTAACTGCAGCGCGATGTTTGGTGGCCCTAAAGTGGAAAAAGAGGGAGCCCCCTTCACTATCCGAGCTGCACTCCAGGATCAGAGATGTCAAGAGAATGGAGTACCTGATGGCCTCTCTAAACGACAGTGATGGGAGTAAGTCACACATGTGCAAGTCACAAGCAAGTCTCAAGTTTTAACCTTCAAGTCACAAGCAAGGCCCAAGTTACTGTGGCGAAAAGCAAGCAAGTCAAGTCGAGTCCCTGCTAGAAGTCAAGCAAGTCAAGTTAAGTCATTTATTTTGGTCAAGTCACAAATTAAGTCAAAATACTGATCTAACCCGAAGCCGGGACTCGGGGGGAGCTTTCTTTTGTGGGGGGGGGTGGCTTTTGCCTAGGCCAAGACACAGCACTGGTGATGCCAAGTCATTGCAAGTCAAATAGCCCAAGTCAAAGTCAAGTCACAAGTCATTAGTGACAAGTCAAAGTCAAGTCGAGTCATTTATTTAATTTTGTCAAGCAAGTCGCAAGTCCTCAAACAGGTGACTCGAATCTGACTCGAGTCAAGTCATGTGACTCAAGTCCCCCACCTCTGCTAAACGATGCTCTTGATAAGCATAACCGAATATGGGAGCTTTGGGTCCTCTTGGAGAATCCCATAACCTAATGCTTCGTAATACTCAACCACCTCTGATTGGTATCTGCCAGGGGATGCCGGGCTTTGGGGGCGGATAGCTGTCCTCTCTTCTCCTCTCCTCTCTATCACTCTCCTATTCCTCTCAATCTTTCTGTTAAACCTTTCTCCTCTTCCATTTATTTTTGTGCCTTTATACAGGGTTGAAAATACTGTACTATCTGAGTAACGCTATGATTTTGCATGCACTCAACGGTTGTAAGTCAAGCTTGTCATGCACCGAACTATACCATTAATCATTTGTCTGTTGATTGTATACCAGAAGTACCTATATTACTACAAATTGTATTTTCCTGTATCCTTTGTTGATAAATCCTTTTATCTTGAAAAATCAATAAAATTGTCAGTTCAAAAAAAAAAATAAATAAATAAATAAATAAATAAGTGTATAACTATGGTACACAGGAACATTAATAGAATGTGAAGTCCCGCAGAGTGGGCTAACATAGCCTCAATACTCACAACATAAAAATTAAAATCAAGATAGAAACAGGGGTGCCAGAAAGTCTCCTATCAGTGATAACCACAGCAGATGAAAGATTAATCACGATAGGGTGTAGGTAAACTAAAAAAAGAAAAGAGAATATTGAAAAAATGCCAATCATATATTACATGGACATGACTCCAAAATTCAAATAAAAAATCTTGTAGAATGCCATGAGGACAAGGTCTCCATAACAAATTCCTACGTCAGGGTAGAGTGATCACCCAGCTGGAACAAAAACAGGCTGGGAGTATCTGCAAAAATGGCTACAACCTGTCACCAAGGTGAATAGAAACACCTAAGGAATGGAAGAGAATGAAACAGCATGGGATATAACAATCAAGGAAAAAGGAAGGAGAAGCGCCAGCAAAAACTGGAAAAAGTACATACCATGAAGCGATCGTAAACTCATGAGGCGCCCCTGGAGTCCAGCAAGGGTGAGGCTGGACTGGTTGGTTTTTATAAGCCCCCCACCAATCAGCGTGTGACGTCACCGATCAGGAGCGGACAGGAGAGGACATCTGCACATGCGTCCGTCACGGCATCTGGGCATACAGTTCCCATAATGCCATGCGGAAAGGTTCCCGTGTCACGTGACGCGATCGTCACATGACGCAATTCACGTCATGGGGATTGAGTAGCTAGGGACCAATGTGACCACAGGCCCGGCTAGACACGCCTACCAGAAGGGCCGATGGAACGGGCCGACGAAAAACAGTGTGGAATAGGAGGGACCTATACAGGGGCAGAGGCCACCAAACGGGCTGGTGCTCTACCCGAGAAACCAGCCCTTGGGTGGCCATACAGCCAAAAACGGCATGATGGCTGGAGTGTACGGGGAGAATCCATGATGCCAGACCGGCACAGGGGGAAGAGCGAACGGCAGTGTGGGACAGAGGGGAGGTCCCCCGGGGGAAGAAATAAATGGGAAACGGAGGAGGCGACCCAGAGCCCAGCAATCCGCACACCCCAGATAAAGCAAGGATCCACCCCTCCCACCCACCCATAGGAAAGCCATGCCATGCTATCAATCACACACATAATGTAACAAAATTTCTTGGGAAACAATTAGAGTAATGCTTAAAAAACATAAGTGAAATATACGAATCAATTTAAAAATATGGCAACACAATTTCATGAATATTAAGAAATAACCATAGTACGAATAAAGACCCAATTGTGAATCCATGGCAGTGAACAAGGGCAGAGGAAACACGAGGAGGGAAACAGGGCGGCCCAGATGGAAAAAAGGGGGACCATGACAATACATCAATCAAATGTATAGAATAAATACCAGAATTACAAAAAGGACTTAAACCTGATGTATTCATTTAACCCTGGAAACTGTGTCGCGTCCAGGTTATGAATCCATTTTGTTTCTAATTGGAGCAGTGTGGTGTCAATTCCACCACCCCTGGCATGTAAAGGTACATGTTCCAGAGCAGCGAAACTGATCACACTGGGATCAAAGTCATGTTGTGATCCAATATGTCTGTTAATTGCAGTGGTGGTTAATTGCTTCTACAGTGGTTTTACATGGTCTCGAATACGTTTGCAAAATGGTCGCTTTCTATCATCTGCTGTGGTTATCACTGATAGGAGACTTTCTGGCGCCCCTGTTTCTATCTTGATTTTAATTTTTATGTTGTGAGTATTGAGGCTATGTTAGCCCACTCTGCGGAACTTTACATTCTATTAATGTTCCCATGTAACATAGTTATACACTTTTTTATTTTTATTATTTTTTTCTGTATGCTAGGTAGCTATTAGCCCTCTGCAGCCTCAACTGGTGCGGCAATTGGTTGCTGACAGTCCTCGGGTGGCCCTGGCACCGCGCCGGCGTTTGGGGAATTAGAGGAAGGTATTGGATGACTGGTATGACAGGGGATCCTCTGTTGTGGGGAGCATTTAAGCCATGTCATGCTTTCATTATACTAATTAATTATTGTTAATGTTGTTTGGCATGTTTATTTTTTCCATTGTTATTGTCTGCAATGAATTTTTCTTTCACTTGTATATTTTTGTTTCTATAGAGTCTACATACATATACAGGTTTCCAATATCATTTCCCTGAAGAAGCCAATGTTTTGGTGAAACATGTAGGGACTAATTGCCTGTTCTAATTTTGTTGCCCTTTAACATCTGTGGCCACTTTTGTATGTACCAACTGTTATATGTCTGTTCACACACCTGTGTATGTATTTTATGTTTTGATTTTTGTAATAAAACTCATTATATATTTATCTATTAGTACATTTTATACTTTATTTAGGCACCGCTATAATCCCTGTTCTCTATCGCTCCTTATTTTGCTAATGGCATTCTTGCAACTACACCCCAAAATAAATTCTGCTACTCCTGAGTATGGCGATACCACATGTGTAAGACTTTTTCACAGCCTAGCCACATAGAGAGGCCCAACATGCAGGAAGTACCATCAGGTGTTCTAGGAGCATAAATTAAACATCTAACTTGTTGATTACCTTTTACATTTTTTGAAGGCCCTAGAGTACCAGGACAAAGGAAATGCCAACAAAATGACACCATTTTGGAAAGCAAACACCCCAACATATATTCTATGAGGCATAATGAGTGCTTTGAACATGTCATTTTTTTCTACAAGTTTTTGGAAAATGTGAAAAAAAAATGAAAACACATTTTTTTTTTTTTTTTTACACAAAGTTGTCTATTCATAAGATATTTCCAACAAATAGCATGTACATAGCAAAAATTGCACCCCCAAATACATTCTGCTACTCCTGAGTATGGCGATACCACATGTGTGATACTTTTACATAGCCCGGCCACATACAGAAGCCCAACATTGAGGCTGGGTTCACACTTATGCGAATTGGATGCAGGTTTTCCTTGGCCACTGAATCACTTTCACCCTGTTGTTCTTCAGAAATACAACAGTGGCCTTAGATGTGTGTTTTGGATCATTGTCATGTTGGAAAAGTGCACGAAGACCAAGGGCACGGAGTGAAGGTAGCATTTTCTCTTTCAATAAAGAGCAGTACATCTGTGAATTCATGATACCATCAATCAAATGCAACTCCCTGACACCAGCAGTACTCATGCAGCCCCACACAAGGACACTGCCACCACCATGCTTCACTGTAGGCACCATGCATTTTTCTTTGTACTCCTCACCTTTGCAATGCCATACATTTTTGAAACCATCAGTTCCAAAAACATTTATATCTTGGTCTCATCACTTCAGAGTACAGAGTCCCAGTGGTCTTCTTTTTCAGCATGGGCCCTAGCAAATTCTAGGTGGGCTTTTCTGTGCATGGGCTTTAGGAGAGGCTTCCTTCGTGGACGACACCCATGCATACCATTCCTCTGCAGTGTACTCCCTATTTTGTCACGGGAAACAATCACCCCGGTTTGGCTTTCTACATCTTTAGCTAACTGCAGTGAACTTGCATGGTGATTTTCTTCAACCCTTTCCATCAGAAGATGCTCCTGTTGAGGTGATAACTTCCGTGGACGGCCTGGACGTCTCTGTGAAATGGTTGCAGTTCCGTCTTCATTACATTTTTGTATCACTTTTGTTACAGTAGTCGTCTGACTGATAAGTAAAGTTTTTCTGATCTTCTTGTAGCCTTCACCATTTTTGTACAAAGAAATGTGTCATGAATTGGTAAGACCAGACTGTGTGGATTGCACAGAGAGAACCAAAACGCATGTAAGTGAATAATTAAGTTTATTTAAAGATAAGTGATAACAATATATAAACACCTCCAATACAAACAGTAAACAACCAAACAGTGACCCACAAACAACAATAACTATATACAATATAAGGGAAGTACCAGGGAAACAGCAGATGGGGGAAGGTGCAAAGGGATCAGGCTACAGGGCAGGGATGCAAGGTAACAGGAGGGACAGGATCAGGATCAGATGCACAGGGTAACAGGATCAGGTACGCAGGTTACAGGTAACAGAATCAGGTTCACAGGTTGCAGGTACGGATCAGGGCACAAGGAAGATACCAGGGCGATGAGAGCAATCATCAGCCGGGTATTTATATGAATGCCTGTAATTAGATTCAAGTGACACCTGAACGCAGGAGGTACTGTCTGCTCCACACTGCCAGGATCTATCCTTTGGTGGACGCTAGTACTGCAGCCCAAAGATGACATAACGCCAGCAGGGGAAAGCTCTCCTGACAGTTCCAAACTGCCAGGAGACACCTGCTGGTGGATATCAGTACTGCACGCCAAATGATAGATATTACCAGTGGATGGAACCTTTAATGACAGTACCCCCCCAAAGGAGCGACCTCCGGGCGCTCCAACTAGTTGTAATTGTTCATAGTCTATGGCATCAAGTAGAACAACGGATGGGGGTACATCAGGCTGCGCAACAGGCACTTCAGGGTGGTCATCAGGCACTTCAGGCTGGGCATCAGGCACTTCAGGCAGGACAACAGGAACATCAAACTCAGCAACGGGTACATCAAACTGGGCAACGGGCATATCAGGACAGACAGTGGGCACATCAGGGCAAACAGCGGGCACATTAGGGCAGACAGCGGGCACATCAGGGCAAACAGCAGGTGCTTCGTGGCAGACAGCGGGCACATCAGGGCAGAAAGCGGGCACATCAGGGCAGAGGGGAGGTCCCCTGGGGGAGAACAAAAATGGGAAACAGGGAGGGGGCGACTCAGAGCCCAGCAATCCGCACACTGGATAGAGCAAGGATCCACCCCTCCCACCCACCCATAGGAAAGCCATACTATCAATTATACACACAATGTAATGAAATTTCTTGGGAAACAATTAGAGTAATGCTTAAAAAACATAAGTGAAATATACGAATCAATTGAAAAATATGGCAACACATTGGGCAGGAGGCGGAGCCTAGCGGAGCAGACATGCATTGTTAGAGCTCCACACCGCTGAGGAGAGAAGAGAAGGACAAAACGGAGCCTGCAGGCTCAAAAGGTATCCATTTGAACCTTTTTGCCCCAGGGAACAAACTGTGAAAGTTTGGGCAGGAAATATGGTACTGGGAGGAAACCGTGGCAGAAATAAAAATCACCTCACAAAGAGCTCACAGGCACTCACTGCAGCTGAAGCAGCTCCAGTCACCTCACAAGATACAGCATCAGGGCGCTCTCACAGACAGAAAATGTCACAGCAAGACTCTCCATTTGAGTCAGATACAGAACAAATCCTCTCACAAACTTCTCCACAAGCCTCCTCAGTATCCCCAGTAATATTATTACAATTTGAAAAGATGCTTCATAAGGCTTTAAAACAAACCTCAGACCAAATAACAAAAAGCCTAACCAAAGAAATAAGAGAGCTGGGAAACCGCACCGCAGCCTTAGAAATAAAAATGGATGAAATTGAAATTACAACCCAAGAAAATATAACAGAATTGGAACAATTAAAAAAAGAGAATTTAATACTTCAAACTAAGCTCGAAGATTACGAAAATAGAGCCAGACGTTCAAACTTGCGCATAAGGGGAATACCTGAAACTGTGACAGACCTGCAATCTACTATTACTGCTCTATTACAAGAACTAAAGCCAGATATCCCTATTGAACGTTTAGAACTGGACAGAGTACACAGAGCCCTCACAGCCAAAAAGAAAGATGGACCCCCACGTGATATAATCACAAAATTTCATTATTACAGAACGAAAGAACAAATACTAATTGCTGCAAGAGAAAAAAAGGAACTTAATTTTCAAGGACACAATTATCAAATTTTTGCTGACCTATCCCAACTTACTATTACTAAAAGACGATCCATGAAACCCCAACTAATGGAACTGCAACGCCACAACATTATGTATCAATGGGGCTTCCCCTTTTCAGTCAGATTTAACTACCAAGGTACAATTTACAGAAGCAGATCAGCAGATGAACTACAACAAACCCTTTTAAAATTAAATCTGACAGAACCCACAAGCAGCAACACTCCCACACGCAGAAGAATGGCATCATCTTCACCTTCAGGCAGCACCCAGAAAATTTCAGAACAAAATGGGAATCATCATTCTCACAAAAGAGGCCGTTATGCCACATCATCCATGGACCAAGAAGATTCAATGGACTGACATCCTAATTCCTGATATCTCTTCATTTATTATGCTAAGAGATGTTCTCTATAAAAAAACTATATTTATAACTGAATGTAACTGCATTCTGATAGTCACACACTGTGTGGGATCATATTACATTCCAGTTATATTTCTTATTACTTCTGATTCATATAGCCTTAGAATATATAAGTGAAATAAGGAAATTCTTGTTCAGTTATATATTATTAGGTAATAACAATAGATTTATTACTTTTTAGGACAAATATGTTCAATAATCCAGAAGTAATGGAAGCTTTTTCTTTCTTTTCTTAAAACAAATATATTATTACCTAACTAATTCCTAGAATTATGTTTTTGTTTATTCTAATCTGAAGCAATACAACCTCAATTTTATGAGTTAACATATCTAAACAGTTACATATGAATAAAATATGTAATTGTTTACTCTAAAAGGGTTAAAATCCCAAAATAATTCAAACTATCTTCATCAATACCAAAGTTATTAACAGTACCTTTCTAACTGAATTATTTAGCCTAGGGCAAGACTAACCATATACAACCACCCTGGAATAAATAATTTCAACAAAAACTATATTCTGCACTCCAATTAATGAAACATCATTTTGATGTCTTTTGACATAGCACTTCTCTCCTGTAAGCGGAAGATCCGTGTACCCCCATTAGCCCTCCTCATTCTCCCAACCATATTATGTGGGAGTGTGACGAAGGCACTTATTCCCCTGAGAGAGATATTTATTCTCTTTCACGGGTAAATTGTGATTACTTGCAAAAAATAATTTATACAATGTATCATCTAATCTCATATGTTTTTTGTTTACTCTTTACTCCAGAATTCACTGGTTTCTTTTCTATCTATTCATCTCTTCAGTCCACACAGGTTGATCTGCGCAGTCAGCTCTGCATAACAAAAAGTAAGTCAAAACTATTTGATCTATTGCCATGGCACCACTGAATATACTTTCCCTGAATGTTCAGGGAATAAATGTCCCTCAAAAAAGGACCAAAGCCTTCTGTACTTTCCATAACAAGAAGGCTCACATAGTATGCCTCCAAGAAACACACTTCACCAAAGATTCTACTCCAAAATATATTTCTCCTTTTTATCAACAAATTTACACGGCTTCTGCCTGTACCAAGCAAAGGGGAACTCTAATTGCATTTCACCGATCCACACCATTCACCTTATCATCAGAAATTAAAGACCCAGAAGGTAGATACCTGATACTCATGGGTTATATAATGGATACAGCAATCACGGTGATTTCCTACTATGCTCCTAACAAACAACCTACACCATTCCTCTCACATATATTACAAGTGATTAATACACACAAAATAGGAACAGTGATAATGTGTGGGGATTCGAACCAGGTCCTCCTCCCATTTCTAGATAAATCACCTTTTACACCATCCAAAATAACCTCTAGATTACCTTTTTCTCAACTTCTTTCCAAATACAATCTGGTAGATTCATGGAGAGAAAGTAACCCAATGAAAAAGAAATTCACTTATTTCTCACACCCTCATCAAACCTTCACCAGAATAGATCATATTTTTCTAACAATAGGAATGATACCAGAAATTATTGCATCAGATATAATTCCGATTCCGTGGTCTGACCATAATGCAGTATACACTACTATAGCCTCACCCATACCAAAAGCGCATGACCCAACGTGGTACTAACCGGACATAATGCTCAAACACTCACTACATCAGATGGTCATTGAACAAGCTTTAAAGGAATACATATCAATTAATAATACAACAGACATCTCCCCAATAACACTGTGGGAAGCTCATAAGCCTGTCTTGCGTGGTACAATACAAAGACAAATGGCACTATTTAAACGGGAACGCAAAAATCTAGCAAAAAAACTAGAACTCAATTTTAATGCAGCCTACATATCATTTCAAGATAATCCATCTCAGAGTACAAAATCTCATCTGGAAAAATCTAGATTGGAATACGATCTATTTCTCACTGAGTCAGTTGATAAATCCCTCAAACGCTCCAAACACAATTTCTACATGAATACAAACAAACCAGGTACATATTTGGCTCGGGCATTAAATTCAACTAACAAATCTTTCAAACCAATACGTTTGAAATTATCAAAAAATGTTTACACTTGTAATCCAGTTAAAATAGTCCATAAATTTCACTCACATCTCGCAACTTTATACAAGACAAACAATGAATTTAATCCTACAGAGGCTGAATCCTTCTTCTCAAAAATAACCTTACCTGAGTTATCTCAGAATCAAAAAAGCAGTTTGGATGAGCCTATAACTATAGATGAAGTTGCTAACGCCATAAAAGACCTAAAACTTAACAAAAGACCAGGCCCAGACGGCTACTCGGCTTTATACTATAAAACATTCTCAGAAATACTCTCTCCCATTCTCACTGAAACTTTTAACAAACTTCCAGATGGACATTCTTTTCGGCAAGAAACACTAATGGCAATTGTTTGTATGATCCCAAAACCCCTTTCTGATGATACTTCCTGTGTGAATTATCGGCCTATCTCTCTGTTAAACCTCGATATTAAATTATTAGCAAAAATAATAGCAAAACGCCTCAATAGCATTATAGGAAAATGAATACATAGAGATCAAGTAGGCTTCATGCCAAATAGACAAGCAGGCGATAATATACGCAGGGCAGTGTTATTGGCACATATTGCTAAAAAACGGAAAATCCCTTTATGTTTTCTATCTCTCGATATTAAGAGGGCATTTGACACAGTATCCTGGCAATATATGCAATATTCATTACAAAAATGGGGTTTTGGACCCCACTTTTTAACATGGATCAAAGCATTATATAATAAACCCAAAGCCTATATAAAATATGCTGGATACAAATCTGAAGCCTTTAATATCGAAAGAGGTACCCGACAGGGTACCCGACAGGGTCCCTTATTATTTGCCCTTATACTCGAACCCATGGCCCAATACATCAGAACAAACCAAACTATAACTGGCATTGAAGTAGGAGGTATTACACACAAATTATGTATATTTGCAGACGATATATTACTTTTTCTATCATCACCACAGGTCTCTGGTCCTAACTTAATACCAGCTCTTGATGGATTTGCAGCCCTATCCGGCCTTATGATTAATCCTAAGAAATGCCTAGTGCTTAATATTTCGCTCACAAACATGGAATTGATCCCGGCTAGGGCTGCACTCCCATTCACATGGGCAGAAAAATCAATCCCATATCTTGGAATTCATTTAACAGCATCTCATTCTGACTTATTCTCAACCAATTATCCTCCTGTATTAAGACAGATCACAAATCTAATAAAACAATGGTCGCAACTTCCTTTATCCTGGATAGGGAAGATTAATGCAATCAAAATGACTATTCTACCCAAATTGCTTTATCTATTCAGAGTCCTCCCTATTCCAATTCCTTCCTATTTTTTGAGAATAGTACAAAAAAGAGCAACTTCGTTTATATGGGGCTCTTCTAAACCACGTATACCTATACACACACTACATCTTCCCAAAAATAAAGGAGGCCTGGGATACCCTAATTTTACTGACTACCACAGAGCAGCACATTTGGCCAGTCTGTCCAAATACCATGCAAAACAGGAAATCCCATTATGGGTATTTATAGAGGCTTCAGAAAATGACCCTCTATTAATATCGAATTTATTGTGGCTTGATCCTAGGGACCGCTTTGGAGTTCGTGATCCCATAACTAAACACTTCTTATCTCTCTGGGATAAACTAAAAACCAAATATCAGTTACAATCTCCACACAATCCTCTCCTTTCTTTTATCAGAAATCCGGCCTTTTATCCGGCATGGATCTACCCAAATTCTTTTAAAGCTTGGACAACATCAGGCATTCAGACACTAAATGACTTCATAGCATCTAAATCATTCCTTTCATTCCCATCGCTTAGAGAAAAATATGATCTACCAAACTCTGAGATATTTAGATATCTCAAAATCAAAAATTTCTATACACCATTCCTAAAGGGGGATACACCATTATCCCAATTATCCATTTTTGAATCAATCTGTACAAAAGATCCATTTGCTAAAGGTACAATTTCATCACTTTATAATCAATTATATGGAGTAGCAAATCTTAATAGACCCTCTTACGTTCAGAGGTGGGAGGAGGACCTGGGACGAACTTTAGAAGACACGGACTGGTCTAACATATGGCTCACATCTAAGTCATCTTCACCCAACATCTTAGCACTAGAGACAAATTATAAAGTCCTAACTCGCTGGTACCTTGTACCCGCTAGAGTGGCAAAATATTCACCTAATACCTCAGCTCTTTGTTTTCGAGGATGCCCAGAAATAGGCACATATTTACACATATGGTGGACGTGCCCAGTAATCCAAACCTTCTGGAAGGAAGTCTTCGTGATTGCATCTAAAATATTTAAAAAAATAATACAACCAGATCCATATTTAACTTTACTTAATCTAAAACCGGAATGGTTAACACTCTCTCAATTCAAACTTATGATCCAACTAATAACGGCTGCAAAACAAACAGTGGCCAAGGCATGGAAATCTCCTACATTGGTACTAGCAGAAACAATTCACAGAATGAATAATACAATGTCCCATGCTAAGATGGTAGCCATCGATCAAAATCAAATACCAAAATTTGAAAAACTTTGGCATCCTTGGATAAAACAACAGTTCCTGTCAAACTTCAATGACTTTGTCCTGTTGCCATGATAACAGATTAAATGACTTACAGAGACACCCATTGTAAGGCTTCAAAGAGAACTAAAAAGAATAATAAACTGACGAGCAGGACAACCTTGTGGACCATACCTCTACCTTTCAACCCTTTTTCTTCTTTCTCTTTCCTTTTCTCCACCTTACGATTAAAGCTCGTTATCAGAATTTATTTGACCTATATACACTCTACTTGTAAACAATATGTATAGTAGGTATAAATCATTTAAATACCTACAAAAGTAACTAAGGAAATTATATATATCTTTAATTTAGGTTTACGTGAACCCAATGTTTAATATTTGAAATTTCATGATATTTACCTATATAAACCCTACTGTAAAACAATGAGCTTACTTTATAGATCCTTGTAAACTTACTTTATGTATCTTTATAACATTGTATACTCAATAAACTTCTTTTGACAAGGAAAAATAGTGAAAAATATGGCAACACAATTTCATAAATAGGGATGACCTTCGAGTTCGAGTCTAACCCGTGTTCGACTCGAACATCGCATGTTCGACCGTTCGTCGAATTGCGAACGTTATGGGCCGCTCGCGCCAAATTCGAGTGGCGCATCACGGCCCATAATTCATTGCGGCATCGCAGTGCATTGCTGGCTGATGATTGGCCAAGCATGCAGTATGACCCGCATGCTTGGCCAATCACAGTGCCGTCTGTACAGAGAGCTGTAATTGCCCAAAGCCAGCTTGGGGGTTTAGTACACGCCCCACACTACATAAGGCCGCCTGCGTGGCGGCCTTGTGTAATGTGTTGCGGTGGCTGAGAGATAGACAGAGAGACAGTGTCATTTGATTTAAGTTAGATAGAGTAGGCAGCCAAGTCAGTTAGCTACACTTACAGTGTATTGTATTGTGTATATATATATATATATATATATATATATATATATATGCATCCTAGGTGTTGTGTATATATATATATATATATATATATATATATATATATATATATATATTTTTTTTTTTTTTTTAATGAACCCTTTGCTCGCTCGGTTCCACTCTCCCGACACTCCTCTGCAGCTATAGAATCAGATTGCAGATCGCAACATCTGATTGTTCGGTCATCCAATGCTCCGGGATTAGAACTACAGCTATGTGCCGTTCTAACCCAGTTGTGATAGCTCAGAACAAACACCAGGCAGGCTGTATGTAAGTTCAACCAGGAATCTCCTTTATTTAAAAATACAGGCTCTTTTATACACTAACAGTGGAGGTGCAGACCTCCTGCTCATATTACTTTAACAATACACCTGTAACCTAATTAACCTAATTAACATGGGCTAATTAACTAATCCCTTTAGACAGCCTAGATGACTCAGACATGACCTTTAGGCGCCAGACTGGCCGTCTTGTAGCTTAGAACCCCCAATCAACATTATCACAATAGCAGAGTTAATTAAACACAAACAACAATGGGGATCTAATGACTCTTAGATCCCATACTAGAGACTTTTTTACAATACATATTTTAGCAGACAACAGACAGGTAGCTGGAATTGATGACATTAGCATTTAACAGTAGGAGTCCCAACGGTATGAATCAGTCACTATTCCAATATGGCAAATCCAGGGTCCCCAGAGTCTGTGTGTCCTGGGGGACCAGGACCCGAATCCACAGTAATACCACCTCAAGGGTCCCCAGGCATACAGCTCACAAAGAACACCGTTCCCCCAAATGCCAGGGCCCACGATCGATCGGCAAGAGGCTAGCATACAGTCCCCTCCAAAAGTCTCTCTCCCGGCTAGGTCTGTCACATTTCTCCCCTTTCGGCAGGAGACTAACACAGGAGGAGACCCCAGACGGGTTGACTCCGAAGTTAGTCAGTAGTTCCAGTCCTCTAATGCCCATACCCACACAGTACCCCAAAAAAATTGTTCCAAACAAAGCATTACTCACCCAGCCAAACTCTGCCTCTCTCAGAGAACATATCTGCCGCTGGGGAAAGGCCTGGACTGGCCCTTCTCCCTGGAGTCCTTTCTGCCGCTGGAGAGAAGACAGGGTGTCTGGGCTCACTCCATCATGCTGTTGGGGATCTGGGCCGACTGCCCAGCATCCCTGGGGTATACAGGTGGAGACTGAAATCCCATCCACCTTCACAGGAAATTCATCCTCTGTTAGTTGAGGGCAGAGGCCAGCAGTACTGGGCCCTGTTGCTAGCCCTTCTGCTGGAAACCCCACACCATCTGCTCCGGCTAACTGTTGGGGAGGGACAACACACACCTCCTCTCCCTTCTCCCCCTGTATCTGCTGCTGGGAAGTGATTGCCACCTTCTCACCCTGAGCCTCCGAAACTGCCACAGGTGTGGGGCAGAGGTCTTGGACCCTCTGTCCGGTTGCCAGCGCTTCAGCTGGGGAAGTTCCTTGTAACTTCACAGATACTTCTGTTGGTGTTGGGCAGAGCACAGTGAAGTTTGGCCCTAATAACAGCTCTTCTGCTGGAGGCTAACCAGGTTGTTCTTTCTCAGCAGAAAAGTCTATCAAAGCCCCTGTCTCTGCAACTGGTGTCTGGGGATAAAGGTTCACCATCTCCTCTCCGTGGAACCCAGAAGATGCTATCAGTGCTGGGAAGAGGTTAGCAGAGCTCTGCCCTGTTGTCAGCACTTCAGGTTTGGGGACGGCAATCTTTAGATTTATCACTGTCGATTCTCTGGCATTCTGCTGGACAGGCACATTCCTCCATCCAAGATCATCCAATGCAGAAACAGGTTCATCAAGGTCAGTCAGCACTTGCTGCATCCACGATAACACCTTCGCCTCCATAGCTGCGGGGGCAGGTTGGCAAAGCACACTGTTACTCTGCCACATTGTCAACTCTTCAGCCAGGATTTCAGAGTTGTCAACTGGTATTTCCTGATAGTCCCAGGCAAAGGGAGCACCACCCTGCTGCTGAGCAGAGTCTAACAGCTGTTTGTAGGCGATCTCCAGCTCCCATTCCTGAACGGCCAGAAACTCCAAATCTTCCTGTGCCCAGTGCACTTCTGAGACATTCAGTCTTCGCTCTCTGTGCTCCATTATTTCCTCCAAACGCCACTCCCGATCACTCCCAAAGTCAGGGTCCCTGGACAGCCTCCAGTACAACAATCCCAGGCCATTGTAGTCAAAGCCTTCAGTGGGGCTGTCATCCGCTGTCCACGGGCACACTTGGGCTACATACCACTGGAGGGCTCTGTAGCTCTCGTCCAACCGCATTTCTGCCCGGATCAGCCTGCTTAACTCAGCTGTCCACTCCTGGTTCAGCTGTTCCCCCAATAACAGCAATCATACTTCATACTGCGACCAGTACCTTACATGGATGGAGGGGAGAACTTTTCCCTGGTGTCGCTGCTCACAGGCTAGCGCTTCCTTCCAGAGTTCACAGCGGATAAAATCAAACCATTTCAGCAGGACCTGCTCTGATACTGGTCCTCTGTGCTGTATCTGCATCTCTCGTAACCTCCTTCTGAATTCCTCTTCCATGGTGGCTGGTATCTGTACCTCTCCTCTCCTGCTATCTGGACCTTGGATCCAGGTGATGGTTTGGATGTGTTCACGGCAAGGAAGCACGATCCCACCATTCCCTCCACGGCTCTCAAGTAAGTCTTTCAGCGTGGCTCTCCTGCAGGCTGGTTTGGAGTGTCCCAGTAACTGGGGAGCAAATCCCATGGCTGCCAACCAATGTAACGAGCCCCTTGCTCGCTCGGTTCCACTCTCCCGACACTCCTCTGCAGCTATAGAATCAGATTGCAGATCGCAACATCTGATTGTTCGGTCATCCGATGCTCCGGGATTAGAACTACAGCTATGTGCCGTTCTAACCCAGTTGTGATAGCTCAGAACAAACACCAGGCAGGCTGTATGTAAGTTCAACCAGGAATCTCCTTTATTCAAAAATACAGGCTCTTTTATACACTAACAGTGGAGGTGCAGACCTCCTGTTCATATTACTTTAACAATACACCTGTAACCTAATTAACCTAATTAACATGGGCTAATTAACTAATCCCTTTAGACAGCCTAGATGACTCAGACATGACCTTTAGGCCAGACTGGCCGTCTTGTAGCTTAGAACCCCCAATCAACATTATCACAATAGCAGACTTAATTAAACACAAACAACAATGGTGATCTAATGACTCTTAGATCCAATACTAGAGACTTATTTACAATACACATTTTAGCAGACAACAGACAGGTAGCTGGAATTGATTACATTAGCATTTAACAGTAGGAGTCCCAATGGTATGAATCAGTCACTATTCCAATATGGCAAATCCAGGGTCCCCAGAGTCTGTGTGTCCTGGGGGACCAGGACCCGAATCCACAGTAATACCACCTCAAGGGTCCCCAGGCATACAGCTCACACAGAACACCGTTCCCCCAAATGCCAGGGCCCACGATCGATCGGCAAGAGGCTAGCATACAGTCCCCTCCAAAAGTCTCTCTCCCGGCTAGGTCTGTCACATATATATATATATATATATATATATATATATATATATATATATATACACACACACTGTATTCAGTTTAGCTAGATCCGTTCTTGTTATTCTCTTCCTACTGACAGATAGGCAGGTGTTTTTACACCTTCGAGTTCGAGTCGAACCCATGTTTGACTAGAACATCGCATGTTCGACTGTTCGTCGAATTGCGAACGTTATGGGCCGTTCGCGCCAAATTCGAGTGGCACGTCATGGCCCATAATTCACTGCGACATCGCAGTGCATTGCTGGCTGATGATTGGCCAAGCATGCAGTATGACCCACATGCTTGGCTAATCACAGCGCCGTCTGTACAGAGAGCCGTAATTGGCCAAAGCCAGGGTGGCTTTGGCCATTTATGGCTCAGGGGGTTTAGTACATACCCCACACTATATAAGGCCGTCTGTGTGGTGGCCTTGTGTAGTGTGTTGCGGCAGCGGAGAGAGAGACAGTGTCATTTGATTTAAGTTAGATAGAGTAGGCAGGCGAGTCAGTTAGCTGCACTTACAGTGTATTGTGTATATATATATATATATATATATATATATATATATATATATATATATATATATATATATATGCATCCTAGGTGTTGTATATATATAAATACACTATATTCAGTTTAGCTAGATCCGTTCCTGTTATTCTCTTCCTACTGACAGACAGGCAGTTGTTTTTACAGTATTTACAGCTACCTGAAGAAAATTGCTGGTGTTCTTCTGATCCTATTAGTGCCACAGGCAGACAGCTACAGTATTTACAGTTAGTGTAGTGCGTCCTCTGCACAGTGTGCACCTAAAGCTACTGGAAGAAAATTGGTGGTGTTTTTCTGATCCTATTATTACCACAGGCAGCTGCAGTATTTACAGTTAGTGTAGTGCGTCCTCTGCACAGTGTGCACCTAAAGCTACCTGAAGAAAATTGGTGGTGTTCTTCTGATCCTATTAGTACCACAGGCAGGCAGCTGCAGTATTTACAGTTAGTGTACTGTGTCCTCTGCACAGTGTGCACCTAAAGCTACCTGAAGGCAATTGCTGTTTTTCTGATCCTATTAATACCACAGGCAGGCAGCTGCAGTATTGACAGTTAGTGTAGTGCATCCTCTGCACAGTGTGCACCTAAAGCTACCTGAAGACAATTGCTGTTGTTCTGGTCCTATTAATACCACAGGCAGGCATCTGCAGTATTTACATTTAGTGCACTGAGTCCTCTGCACAGTGTGCACCTAAAGCTACCTGAAGAAAATTGATGGTGTTCTTCTGATCCTATTAGTACCACAGGCAGGCAGCTGCAGTATTTACAGTTAGTGTACTGCGTCCTCTGCACAGTGTGCACCTAAAGCTACCTGAAGACAATTTGTCAGGTCACCTTGAGGCTAGGTGACAGATGCACACCATTGGGATCAGGAGTGCACCGCAAGGTAGTGGACCCTACGGCTGACTGCTGCGGATGGGAGTTAGGGTGGTAAGGAAGGCAGGGCCGCTGGAACACCAGCATGGATCCCACCGGGGTTAGAGCGTAAGATTCCCTGGGGCGCGGAGTCTAAGAGCCAGCAGGTGTTCACCAGAGCCTCTAGTGGTGAGGATGGACTGGGCTGCAACTGGCTCCAGGTCGCGACCCCCAGGGTCCCCCAGCTTACACCCACAGTAGCCAACAGGAGGATAGGGGATAGTAAGGGAATAAGCCAAGGTCGGAGCCACAAGCAGACAAGGACAACAGAGTTCACGCCAAGGTTCAGGGTCACAGGCAAACAGGGATAGTCTGGGACACGCCAAAGGTAAGGGTCACGAGCAGACAGGAATAGTTGAGAACAGGCCAAAGTCGGTAACTGGAATAAGACGCAGGAAACACAGCAAGTACACACGAAAGCTAACACACAATGGTTGATTTGCACTGCTGACTTGCAGTGCACAGGTTAATATAGGGATCCCAGATAGGAGCTGGTGTGGAGCCATGCTAGAGGAGAGTTTATAAAAGCAGTCAGGTGAGAGTCAGCTGGTCTTTAGAGATGAACACATGGAGACAGGTAAGCTGACAGACAAAACTCTATTGCATAACCATGACACAATTGCTGTTGTTCTGATCCTATTAATACCACAGGCAGGCAGCTGCAGTATTTACAGTTAGTGTACTGTGTCCTCTGCACAGTGTGCACCTAAAGCTACCTGAAGACAATTGCTGGTGTTCTCATACTAATAATACTACAGGCAGGCAGTTGATTCTGCTAGCTGCAGTATCAGTATATATATATACATCCCAGCTTTGTGCAGCTACATCTCACTGCGGGCCATTAGTATGTCTGGAAGGCCAACAAGGAGAGGCAGACAGTCACAAGCCAATAAAAGAGGGCAAGCAGGCTCTGTGTCTAGAGGCAACAGTGCTGGTCGTGGAGACGGTGCATCCTCATCAGCACGTGGCCGTGGGACACGCTTGTCCTTTTTTTCAGCAGCTGGCCGTGTTGAGCCGCAATATGCGGAAGACTTGGTAGAGTGGATGACCAAGCCGTCCTCATCCTCTCTCACCCAGGCTCAGGGTACTGTGTCTGGCAAAGCATCTGCCAATGCGGCCTCTTCCCTCGGCTCAATGGCATCAGTCACTCCTTCCCTAGCCCCACCATGTCCTCCTGAGGAGTCCCCCGCACTGTTTGACCACAGTGTTGGGTACATGCTTCAGGAGGATGCCCAGCGTTTTGAAGGCTCCAATGATGGTACCCAGCTAGAGGACAGTAGTAACGTGAGCCCAGAGAGAGGGGGTGCCCAAGAAGGACAGCAATCTGGCAGTCATGTTCCCCCAGCTGCAGCATACTGCCAGGTTTGCTCCAGTGATGAGGAGGGAGGCGATGATGAGGTCACTGACTCTACGTGGGTGCCTGATAGGAGAGAGGAGGAGGTGGCACATCTCCAACGAGGCAGGATGCCCTCCAAGGGCCAGCTTAAGGGCAGCACACCAACGGCATCACACCGCAGAGGTCCGCATGTGCAGGGTGCTGCTGTCTCTGTGCATTATTCCAAAAGTTCTTTGGTGTGGGCCTTTTTTGAGACAAGTGCATCAGATCCCACCGCTGCTAATTGCAACATATGTCTCAAACATATCTCGCATGGCCAAAACATCACCTGCTTGGGCACCACGTGCTTGAGAAGACATATGTCGACCTGCCATTCAGTTAGTTGGCAAGCGTACCTAAAAGACCCACACCAAAGAACAAAGCGGACCTCTCCTTGCTCCTCATCAGCTGGGATCTCCAACCCCACTATACGTTCAGTCCTCTCTGAAACCTGCACTGAGAGGAATGAGGGTATAGAATTAGGTGTGTCACAGCCACGTACTTGCGGGCAATCTGCTATCGGTACACCGACGTCAGATTGTACCAGGCAAATTTCCCTGCCCCAGCTGCTGCACCGCCGAAAGAAGTTCGCTCTCAGCCACCAACATGCCCAGCGGTTGAATGCTAGCTTGGCTAAATTGCTAGCACTTCAACTGCTGCCCTTTCAGTTGGTAGACTCTGCCCCTTTCCGTGAGTTTGTGGAATGTGCGGTTCCTCAGTGGCAGGTTCCCAAATGCCACTTTTTCTCACGAAAGGGGATTCCGGCTCTCTACCGGCATGTGGAAGGCAATGTCTTGGCCTCGCTGGACAGGACGGTCAGCCACAAGGTGCATATTACTGCTGACTCATGGTCCAGCAGGCATGGACAGGGACATTACCTATCTTTCACCGCGCACTGGGTGACTCTTCTGGCAGCTGGGAAGGATGCAGGACACTGTGCAGTAGTGTTGGAGGTTGTTCCGCCACCACGCTTTCAAAATTCTACTAGTGGTGATTCTGCCACACCTCTCTCCTCCACCCCCTCCTCTTCTTCTTCCTCCATGGACTCTTCCTGTGCTGATTTGTCCTCGGAACCAGTGGTGCTCTGTAGGTGTTCAAGGGGCTACGCAAGCATGCAGGCAAAAAGATGCCATGCGGTGCTTCAGCTGGTGTGCTTGGGGGACAGGAGCCACACTGGGGCAGAGATTCTGTCAGCTCTGCAGGGGCAGGTTCAGAGGTGGTTGAAGCCACGCCAGCTTAAGCCAGGTATGGTGGTTTGCGACAATGTCACCAACCTCCTCTCCGCCCTCCGACAGGGACAACTGACCCATGTGCCCTGTTTGGCTCACGTCCTTAACTTGGTGGTGCAGCGGTTCTTGGGCAGGTACTTGGGCTTACAGGATGTCCTGAGGCAGGCCAGGAAAGTCTGTGTGCATTTCCGCAGGTCATATAATGCCAGTGCTCAGCTGGCTGACCTCCAAAAGGAATTTAACCTGCCCAAGAACTGCCTAATCTGTGACATGCCCACCAGGTGGAACTCAACGTTGGCCATGCTGCAGCGACTGCACACACCGCAGAGGGCCATCAATGAGTACCTATGCGACTATGGCACCAGAACAGGGTCAGGGGACCTTGTTTTTTTTTCCCCACACCAGTGGGCTATGATCAGGGATGCATGCGCTATCCTGTCACCATTTGAGGAGGCCACGAGGATGGTGAGCAGTGTGTCAGGAGAATAATTCTTCCAGGCGAATCGGCTGTGTTCCTGCGCGCATGCGCGGCGGAACGGCGGAACGGCGCTCCGGCGCACGCGCATGTGCACTGGCGCATGCCCAACGTGACCCTTAGGCTGGCCTATAAAAGTGGCTCTGGTGCTCAGACAAATTGCTGGTTAATCTTCAGCTTCCTGTTGTACCTTGATCCTGTTTCTTATACCTGATTGCTTGCTGTGAACTGGATTGATCTTGACTCTTCTGCTCTTCTCCTGGACCTGACCCTCGGCCTGTTTAACGGATTCCACTTGTCTCCTGTGTTTGACCCTCTGCCTGTGACCGGGACCTGCCTCCTGTCTCCTTGCCCTTGAACCTCTGCTTGTAACCTAGACTTGCCTTGTGTCTCCCAGACACCATACCTCAGCCTGTGTTTGAATATCCAGATCTTCTGTGTTTGACCCTCAGCCTGGTTCTGGACTTTCTGTTACCCTACTCCAGCAAGCCATCCCATCTGCCAGTCTCTGCACAGCTGCACATCCCTGCAAGGACTACCACACAAGTCTTCTCCTGCCTGCTGGGTAGCCTGTGCTTCTTTGTGCTATCCACTACCTGTTCCACCTCCAGGGGGCAGACTACGCTTAGTCGCAAGGGTGAACCGCTCTAGGCATCTTGGCGTCGGTAAGTACTTTCCTAACACAGTGACAGTGCACGCATCAGTGACACTGTCCCTCTTGTCCACCTGTTGGAGCACACGCTGTGTGAAATAATGGACAGGGCACTTGAGGCAGAACAGAGGGAGGAAGAGGAGGACTTCCTTACCTCTCAAGGCCCCCTTTATCCAGACAGTGTTCCTGCGTGCCCGCCGATCACACAGGAAGAGGACGAGGAGGAGGAGGAGGAGGATTGTGTCAGCATGGAGGTGGAGCCTGGCACTCAGCATCAGCAGCAGTCTTCAAGGGATCATTTACAGTCCGAAGAAACCCATGGACTTGTACGTGGCTGGGAGGAGGTGGCTGCGGATCATGTCATCCTTAGTGACCCAGAGGACTCTGGACCGAATGCCTCAGCAAACCTACGCTGCATGGCCTCCCTGATCCTGCAAAGCCTGCAGAACGATCCTCATATTCGTGGTATCAAGGGGATGGATGATTACTGGCTGGCAACCCTCCTTGGTCTACGTTACAAGGGTAAGGTTGCGGACCTTATCTTGCCATCGCAGAGGGAGCAGAGGATAAAACATCTTCGGGAGGCCTTGCAGAAAGGTTTGTGCAATGCGTTTCCAGAGCCTGGGAGGTTACAATTTCCTGGTCCTCCTGGACAACGTGTTGCTGAGGCTTCGGTCAGTCACAGAAGGAGCGGTGGAGAAGGTGGCCGTCTGACCGATGCATTCAGACAATTTTTTGCCCCAAGGCCTGATCGGTTCCAGCAACCATAGCCAGCGTCTGATTCACATGGTGCAGGATTACCTAGGGGCAAGATCAAACTTGGACACCTTTCCCACCAAAAATCCTCTGGGTTACTGGGTCTTGAGGATGGATCACTGGCCAGAGCTTGCACAGTATGCAATTGAACTACTGGCCTGTCCTGCATCCAGCGTTCTTTCGGAACGCACATTCAGTGCTGCTGGAGGCTTTGTAATCCATCACAGGGTGCGCCTGTCCACCGATTCGGTCGATCGGCTGACCTTCATAAAAATGAATCAGTCTTGGATCACCAGCTACCAAGCACCTGAGGCTGATGTAACCGATTGATTTTTTTTTTAATGTGAGATCCCTTCAAGACTGCCTATACTGATGCTGAGTGACTATCCTGTTATGCTGAGTCACAATCCTCTTCCTCCTCAATTTTCATGCTGATAGCTTGTAAGAACATTTTTGGTTCTGGGCACTGCCACCAGTGGCCAAGGCCCAATTCTTCTGCCCCTGTTTAACAGGGGCGTATAATTACAATTTTTGATGCAATACTTTGCAGCAGGGCTCATTCCTGCGCTCCAACTATAGCATCTGTGAGGGGTTGCAGTGTTGTGGCAATTTTTCTGCCCCTGTTTAACAGGGGCGTGTAATTACAATTTTTGATGCAATACTTTGCAGCAGGGCTCATTCCTGCGCTTCAACTAGAGTATCTGTGAGGGGTTGCAGTGTTGTGGCACCAGCACCAGTGCCCAAGGCCCAATTTTTCAGCCCCTGTTTAACAGGGGCGTGTAATTACAATTTTTGATGTAATACTTTGCAGCAGGGCTCATTCCTGCGCTCCAGCTAGAGTATCTGTGAGGGGTTGCAGTGTTATGGCACCAGCACCAGTGCCCAAGGCCCAAATTTTCAGCCCCTGTTTAACAGGGGCGTATAATTCCAATTTTTGATGCAATACTTTGCATCAGGGCTCATTCCTGCGCTCCAACTATAGCATCTGTGAGGGGTTGCAGTGTTGTGGCACCAGTATAATGAGTATGTGTGAAAGCTGCGCTTAGGACAAAAGTTTAGGTGTGCAGCCCCCCTAAAGGAGCTTCCCTAAGGATCCTCCTCAGAGTACTTGAATTTAAAATTTATACTGGGGTATGGCGCTTCCTGTGGGATTATATGGGATGGTGTAATGGGGGGGGGGTTTATGTGGTCCCTTACTATCCTAGTATAGGCTATACCAAGAGCGGTTAATGCTATACCAAAAGTAGTTTATACCCCCAACTGTAACCCCTATTTGTGGTGCCTGTTACCACCAAAAGTTAATATAGTACAAAAAAGAGAGAGCGATCTTCAGTGATATAGTTGTGCAAAATCAGAAAATCATACATGTGAACACACTAAATAAGGGGTTGTAGACTAGACACCTACATCTGTGATAGATCTACACCCAGAAACCACCACAGATGATAATGACTTAAGTCAAAACCATAAAACAAACATAAAATTGCACCTCTGCCTAAATAGTGCAAATTATATACAAATTAATTAATAATATATAAATAGTGATCAGAGTCCAAAAAATGCTAAGAACATATACCATTGGTAATTAGAGTGCACCTCTGCCTATTTGGTGCAGATATATACAAATCAATTAGTAATTAGTGATCATAGTCCATAGAGTGATGGACCTCTTCAAAACCAGTGTTCAGAGTTATTATTCTTTTCAAGAAAAACCGTGACTGGAGTGCTCTCAGATGGTCTTTGTGACTTTTGTGCTCCCCCTCAAGGGTCCCCACTCACCGAATGCAGCAACCCCAAAAGGGGCAAACAGCATAGAATATCTTGACCACGATCTCCTCTCCACCACGATCATATAAGGCATCCAGGTTGGTCTCCGCTCACCTTGTTGTTGGTTAAAGGATATTCATAGTGGCTCCCCCATAGAGAAAGGAATAGAAGGCTCCCATAGTGTAGTAGGTAAAAAGTTTTTTTATTCACAAAACTCCATAAGAATACACCAAAAATGTTTACATTAAAAAAATTTAATAAAATAAAAACTGATAATAAACTAAAATAAAAATCTAAAATAAAGAGTCCAGCAGTAGTGTATCAAATGCACCATCACAGGGTGCGGGTACGTCCCTGCATACAAACTAGTGTGGAAGTGACAGCGTGACGCTGGTTGGAGATGTTTGCACTCCACCTGCGTTCCAAGCAAAGTCCGAACCCGGAAGTGACGTAGCGTGCGTGGCGCCGTCGTACGCGTTTCGTCATTGACGTCTTCAGCGACGGAGACACCAGTGGCACCAGTGCCTAAGGCCCAATTTTTCTGCCCCTGTTCAACAGGGACATGTAATTACAATTCTTGATCTAATATTTCACAGCAGGGCCTGTTCCTGCGCCCACCAAGAGTAACTGTGAGGGCATACAGTGTTGTGGCAACACCAACACCTAAGGCCCCAATTTCTGCAGAGTATATAGGGCAGGCCCCTACTTTCAAACATCCAACTTACAAAGGACTCCTACTTGAAAATGGAAGGAGACAACGGGAAGTGAAATGAAATCTACCCCTAGGAAGGGAAATTCTCTCCTGTAAGAGTTAATATGGGAAAAACGTGTCTCCTCTTCACTGATGCTTTATCATCAATTCTTGTTTCACTAAAAACCCCAAATTTTCAAAAAACATTTGTCATTGGGACAGAAAGTGAGGTGAAAACTTCTGAAGAGGTGCACAGACAGCAAAACAAATGTTACAGGGGTGATAACCCTTCCCTATGTTTTCCAAAAAGCTTAAAAATAGATTTTTTGGCTGGAGCAACACTTTAAAAATGTACCAGTTCAAAATTACAAACAGATTCTACTTAACAACAAACATACAGTCCCTGTCTTGTTTGCGCCGCCTGTATACTGCTGTTCAGAGTATATAGGGCCTGGGGGCCCCACGCCTTTCCTTTTTTTAATTTGGGTTCGGGGTTCCCCTTAATATCCATACAAGACCCAAAGGGCCTAGTAATGGACTGGGGGGTGGGGGGTACTCATGCCGTTTGTCTCACTGATTTTCATCCATATTGCCGGGACCCGACATTACATTAAAGCCGCAAGCAGTTTTAAATGACTTTTATTACTTTAAAAATGTCATTTTGTGCAGGGACTGTTCTAAGCACGGGAAACACGCGCCACTTTACAGGCATACTATAGATACCCCCCAGGTACGATATTTAAAGGAATATTTCACTTTTTTTTCACTTTAAGCATCATTAAAATCACTGCTCCCAAAAACTGGCTGTTTTTAAAACTTTTTTTTGCATTGATACATGTCCCCTGGGGCAGGACCCGGGTCCCCAAACCCTTTTTAGGACAATACCATGCATATTAGCCTTTAAAATTAGCACTTTTGATTTTGAACGTTCGAGTCCTATAGACTTTAATGGGGTTCTAAAGTTCATGCAAACTTTCGATCCATTCGCAGGTTCTGGTGCGAACCGAACCGGAGGGTGTTCGGCTCATCCCTAGTTGTCACCATAGAGAGATGTTTTTTGCTCCAAAGCATTGATCCTGCAACCCCTGATGTCCCCATCCGCTCTCAGGAGGGCCGCCAATGGTTCTATAGCAAGGGCAAACAGGGGTGACAGTGGGCTCCCCTGTCGAGTGCCTCTAGCTATTTCAAAGGTATCTGTAATAATATTAACTCTCAGTCGGGCCAGCAGTTTAGCATACAATAGGCGCAACCCAGGCACAACCCAATACAAATTTGGGACCGAATCCAAGCCGCTCAAGAACTGCTAGTAGATAAGACCATTCAATGGAATCGGGCACTTTATGGGTGTCTAGCGACACCACCATCCAAGTTTCTGGGTTAGGGCCTACCGATTGGAAGATAGTAAAGAGACAACGCAATTTTATGGCCGTCAACCTCATAGGTATGAAACCTGTCTGATCAGGATGAATGATAGAAGCAATCACTTTGTTCAATCATTGGGCAAGGAGTTTAGCTAGTATTTTCGCATCTACATTAGAGATATGGGTCTGTACGATTCACAAAAGTCGTGGTTCTTGTGCGGCTTGGGAATCAACATGATGAGTGTCTCCCTCAAAGCTTCAGGAAGTATACTTTTATCAAATGTGTCCCTGTACACCTCAAATAGTTTAGGTGCCAGACTGTCATTATAAGTGCTGTACCACTCAGCCGGAAAACCACCCATCCCTGGGGTTTTATTTGGATTAAGGGAACACACAGCGTTCATAATTTTGTCTGCCATGATTGGAAGCTCCAACTTCTTAGCTGCCTCCCCTGACAGTTCTAGGAGAGGGATTGGGGCCAGGTAGTCGCGAACTGCCTCCTCCCCATAGTTTACCCTGGAGGAATATAAGTCAGAATAAAAGGCAACAGAAGCATTAGCAATATCGGACTGTAGTGTGCAAAGCTTCTTTTATGCGTGGAATAGATGTTGGTGCTTGTTGAGAATGTGCTAGGTAGGCCGGTAATCTACTGTTCTTATTCCCAAATTCAAAAATGCGTTGTGTCTGGTACAGTAATTTTTTCTGCGTTTTTTCTACTAGTACTAAGTCTAAATGATGAACACCCTCCCTCCAAGTTCTATAGGTATCGGGATCAGGTTCTTAATATATTCCACTTCAGTATCCGTAACAGTTTGCTCCGAGTCACGACCTTTAACTCCCTGTTGGACTGTAACTGTTTAATAACCCCAGCTATGGAGCCTCTGAGTGTGGCCTAAAATGCGTCCCATGTAACCCCTAGTGGGACTTCCCCTCTATGTTCCAGCCGTGGACCTCTTGAAACACTCATCCTTCAGCCACAAGGGGCTCAGCCGCCACAAAACATATCCCTGTGGTCTCTCCATGTCAATGGTGAGAAGCAGGGGAGAATGGTTCAAGATAGCACACGGAAGGTATTGGACACCAACAACCCTCGGCAACATCTCCCTAGATACAAAGCACATATCCAGTCTTGACAGGGTGTTAAATGTGGAGGAATAACAGGAGTATGCTTTAGTGTCTGGATTTTTCCATCTCCAGGCTTCTTCTAAATTATATGGCCTCACACAGGCTTCTAGTGGGGAACTACCTCTGGTAGCCGCACCATACCTATTAATGTCAGGCGATAATACAGCATTCAGATCCACTGCTAGAATAATAGGCCCTTCCGCCACCTGGAGCACCCCTGCCATTAGTGCTTCCCATAATGCCACAGTAAATTGGGGTGGTATATATACCGCCACAAATGTATAGGCTTGATTATTAATGAGAAGCACCAGAAGCACAAATCTGCCAAAAGGGTCCAGTTTGACAGCTTTTGTGGTGCATAATAGCGATTTGGCCATCAGGACCGATACACCTCTGGGATAATTAGAATACATAGCGTGAAAAGCACTACCCACAAATGCTCTGTGAAGAGCCAAAGTTTTAGCTCCCACCAAATGTGATTCCTATAAAAATATAATATGAGGCTTGCATTTTTGTATATATTTAAAGACGAGGGCCCGCTTAATTTTGGAATTAAGGCCTCTTACATTCCAAGATAGGAGATTAAGGGTCTGCATGGTCGGTAGAACCGAAATCTAGTGTGACAGGATAATACAGATTTTGAAGCGAGATGGCAAAGATCCTCCTGGATGGACACATGGTACATATCTCCTTTTTCCCACCAGGGAGCAGCATTGGATAAAGCATATGCATACAGTAGAGCAATTGGTAGCATTAGAGTATAGTGCATAGAAATGTTTAGTAAAAAAACATAAGAACTTTGATCCACAACAGAGGATCCCAAAACCCCACCCTGCCCGCAGCCCCAAGCATTCCATAGGCTTTCACCCCGAACATTAAACAACAAAGTCACCCTAGAGGGGGGTAGCCTTCCTAATCCAGCCGGACAGGAAGATCAAGGGTGAGTATGTGTGTAAGAGTCCAGGGCTTACTATGCATGCACCAATGGCGCGTTGCCGCAAGAGAAAATCTGTGCCAACTGAGCATGCGCCAAAGACGCCTCACTGCGCCACCCCTCACCTGTGCAGAAGACCTGGTGGAAAAAGGCAGGAAAATGCCCAGGAGGCGCACAGGAAGTGATCTCAACCTGATGGAAAAAGGCGGGAAAATGCCCAGGAGGCGCACAGGAGGTGACCTCAACCTGATGGAAAAAGGTGGGAAAATGCCCAGGAGGCACACAGGAACTGACCTCAAACTTCCCTATATAAGCCCAGCCCAGACACTGCCAAATTGCTGGATTATCTTAAGTCCCCCCTTGGTCCTATGCTAGTGTGTGATTTGTCTGAACTTGTTGTGACCTGAAAACCTATTTGACTACTCTTGTTTGCTGCTTCTTTGCCCCTTTTGTACTCAGCTGCCAGATTGGAACCTTTGCCTTTATGTACGACTCTCAGCTTAGCAGGATAGAGCATACTATACAGTAAACTGCAGTAAACTGCATTCTGTCAGGCGTTGCTTCACACTTTGAAAGGTTGTTTCTGCATGGCTGCAGAGAAATCCGGGAATATAGTAATACGATTGTTGTTGTAAAGCAATTCAGGCAGGTTGCGGGCTTTATGCAGTATGGTTTCTCTATCTCTGAAGTATAAAAATCGGGCCAACATGGGTCTAGGATATCTGCCCAGTGCAGTGGCCCTCAGGGGGACTCTATGAGCCCTTTCTATGGCAAACAGGTGGGAGAAGCTATCATCACCAAAGGTTTGCTTGAGCCAGAATAGCAAGAACTCCTCCGGACGTTTACCCTCCGAGCCTTCTGGAAATCCCAGGAATCGGAGGTTATTCCGGCGGAGCCGATCCTCAATATCACCCAGTTTAGCTAAGATAAAAACAGTCTATTCTCAGTCTATTCTCCCCCATGGGGAAATAAAAACTATGAGGAAGTAGGCAGATCAAAAGGGTTTGGAGTATGGAGGGAAAAGGGGATAAAATATATTGCACAGCTTTATACAGATAACATATTAAAAACATTTCAAGATTTTCAAAAAAATACTCACTGCCATCTTATACCTTTTATCAATATTTACAACTGCGCCATGCGTTACAGAGTCAGTTTAAAGATAAAAAAGCCAAGATACAAAATATGCCACTTATAGATGTTCTTGTAAAGATACAGGTTAAGAGGGGTCTTATTTAAACTCTCTATGGCAGCCTGACTGAACAATCACAGAAGGCAAATAGTTGTTTAGCCAAAAGGGGATGGGAAAAAGACCTTGGAAAAATCACAGATGAAACATGGCAGTGTATATTGGAACATGTACAGTCTGTATCCGTATCTCCACAGCAATGCTTAACCCAATTATATATAATATATAGAACCTAAAGGACCCCAGCTAAATTATACCAATGGGGGAGGCGGGATATGTCGGAATGCCCCAGATGTTCAAGAGTATCTGCTGACTTAATACATATGCTTTGGAACTGCCCTAAATTGTTCAGGTATTGGCAGAATTTAGTAGAATCATTAATCAGGCATATCAAACCCAGATACAGATAGATCCAAGAATACGTTTATTAGGCCAATTAGATAAAGAATTATACACTCCAGTAATTAGGATACCCATTAATAGGATGCTATTTATAGCACGAAAACTGATAGCGATGAAATGGACATCCTCTAGAACAGTGGCCATCAACCCTGTCCTCAGGGCCCACTAACAGGCCAGGTTTGCAAGATAACTGAAATACATCACAGGTGATATCATTTGCTGCTCAGTGATTGCAGTATTCTAGTCTGCATCTCCCCAAGGTAATACATAAAACCTGGCCTGTTAGTGGGCCCTGAGGACAGGGTTGATGACCACTGCTCTAGAAGCCCTGCATATGAGGAATGGCAAATACAGGTAAACCATGCATTGCTAAAGGAATGGCAGGTGTATAAGAATAGGGGTTTAGCAAATACATTTAGTGAAATGTGTGAATCATGGCTGATGCTACCAGGTTTGACACCATTTATTTTGGGATCAGATGGAAGTATAAGGGTCAATAGACTATTTACTAGCTATAGAGTAGTTAAGGAATGATAGCTCAAGTAGGAAGGATATTTGTGGGGGGCTCGTGGAGGGGAGGGTAGAGGAAAGGGAGGAAAATTAGAAGAATTTATATTATTTTTATGTTTTTGGTTTTTTTTGTGGAATTTAATATGTTATTGTATTTTTTTGTGTTTCACAATGTGATTGTAATAGAGAAAAACGTTAATAAACAGATTTTAAAAATAGAGATAAAAACAGACACACCGCCTGCTGAGCTGTAAATAAATTTGTATTTTGTTTAACCACTTAAAGTGGAGTTCCACCCACTTTTACAACTCTTCAGCATCCCTCACTAAACTGTGCACTGTAAACGAATTGGATATTTAAAAAAAAAAAATTCTCAGCACCTACTGTATATCTGCTGTATTCATTTTTCACTTCCTCCTCCCTGGCCGTAGCTTTTTTTTACAAAAAGCTGTCACTAAATTATATATTGGTCACACATGCCATGGTTATATATGGAATTGCACCCCAAAATACATTTCTCCCGAGTATGGGGATACCACAAGTGTGGGACCTTTTGGGAGCCTAGCCACGTATGGGGCCCCGAAAACCAAGCACCGCCTTCAGGATTCCTAAGAGTGTAAATTTTTGATTTCACTCCTCACTACCTATCACAGATTTGAAGGCCATAAAATGCCAAGATGGCACAACCCCCCCCCAAATGACCCCATTTTGGAAAGTAGACACCCAAAGCTATTTGCTGAGAGGCATGTTGAGTCCATGGAATATTTTATATTTTGCCACAAGTTGAGGGAAAATGACAAACTTTTTTTTTTATTTGCACAAAGTTGTCACTAAATGATATATTGCTCACACATGCCATGGGCATATGTGGAATTACACCCCAAAATACATTCTGCTGCTTCTCCTGAGTATGAGAATACCACATGTGTAGGACTTTTGGGAGCCTAGCCGCGTACGGGGCCCCCGAAATCCAATCACCGCCTTCAGGATTTCTAAGGGCGTAAATTTTTGATTTCACTCCTCACTACCTATCACAGTTTTGAAGACCTTTCTGACACTTTTTGTATACATGAAAAAATATTTTTTTTTTGCAAGAAAATTACTTTGAACCCCCAAACATTATATATTTTTTAAAGTAAAGGCCCTACAGATTAAAATGGTGGGTGTTTAATTATTTTTTCACACAGTATTTGCGCAGCGATTTTTCAAATGCATTTTTGGGAGAAAAACACACTTTTTTTAATTTTAATGCACTAAAACACACTATATTGCCCAAATGTTTGATGGAATAAAAAAGATGATCTTAGGCCGAGTACATGGATACCAAACACGACATGCTTTAAAATTGCGCACAAACGTGCAGCGGCGACAAACTACATACATTTTTAAAAGCCTTTAAAAGCCTTTACAGGTTACTACTTTAGATTTACAGAGGAAGTCTACAGATAAAATGACTGCCTTCGATCTGACCTTTGCGGTGATACCTCACATACATGGTGCAATTGCTGTTTACATTTGACACCAGACCGACACTTGCGTTCGCCTTTGCGCGAGAGCAGGGGAGGACAGGGAATGTAAATATCCCCTATGATAGAAATAGGTAGTGACAGGTACTCTTTTTTGAAAAAAAAGTCTGTCCTCAAAGCATCTGACCACACCAAGATCGGTGTGATAAAATGCTTTCCCAATTTCCCAATGGCGCTGTTTACATCAGGCGAAATCTAAGTCATGAAATGCTCGTAGCTTCCGTTTCTTAGGCCATAGAGATGATTGGAGCAGTTCTGGTCTCTGATCAGCTCTATGGTCAGCTGGAACCACCGGCTGCATTTTCAGGTTCCCTGTAGGGACAGGAGAGCCAGAGAAAACCATGGTAGAAGGGAGGGGGGACATTCCCTCCCACTGCTTGTAAAAGCAGTCTAGAGGCTAATTAGCCACTAGGATTGCTTTTACATGAAAGCCGAATGCTGGCTGAAAAGAATGATACCAAGATGATACCTAAACCCACAGGCAGCATTCTGATATGTGACTGAATTTAAACCTCTAGAGATAAGTGGAATAAATAGTAGCGCTCAAATAAATAAAAAATGAAAAAATAAAAATGAAAAATAAAAATGTGCTAATGAAAGCAATGATCAATCTAAATGAGCAGTAAAAGTATATATGTGTGAATATTGACAACAATACCCTCATTGAAAATCAGTCACAATATGAATGTGATCTGACAAAAAAAGTTATTGGTGAACACTGTGAGCAAACACATCCTATCACATAATGTTCAAAACAACACACCCTGTGGCAGATGTGAAAATGATAAATGAAATCTTAACATAAAATTCATATCATGTGAATATATTCTAACAAAAAAAGTTATTGGTGAACACTGTGAGCAAACACATCATATCACATAATAATCAAAACAACACACCCTGTGACAGATGTGAAAATAATGAATAAAGTGTTGACATAAAGTTCATAAATTATGAATATTCTGATGAATGGTCTGAAAAAATCTATAAATGAAAACTCTTGGTTGTTCTTTGTGATCTTCCACCACACCTCATTGTTTGTGCTTCCACTCCCACTTAAAGATTTGCACTCACCAGCTACAATTGCCTCCCACTCTCGTGTTTGGCATAACTCGCCTCAACCCACACTTATTGGGGGTTAAAATGTGATCTCCAGATTCCAAACATGATCTCCAAATAACGAGCGTGATTGCTCCACATGAAAATGAAAAAAATGCTCCAAATAGTGTGATAAGGACAGCAAATTTATTAAAAATTCAAACCATCGCACACCATTGCACTCACATGTGTAAAAAAATACAAAGCACGCCAAAAAAACACTCCAAAGAAAATCGTAACATAAACTCCATGCACTGGTAAAGGAATCTATAGTGGTCACGGTGGACCCAGGATAGTGTGTCAGCTGTGCAGTCTCCTAGTCTCAAGCCTCCACCATTCGATGCAGCATGTCACGTCACAACGTTTTGCGTCACGCTTCAGATGCTTGCCATATAGCCACGCCCCCGACATGTTTCATCGCAACAGACTTATTCATGGGCTAAGATTAAGTGTAGTTTCTGCCTTGATTTTGGCCTTTAGGTAATGACCGGTGCCAGTCTCTCTCGGCCTTGGGGTGTTTCCTTCGGGTGCATCCCATGCTGTTATTGGGGGGGACGCCACCGAGAGTGTACGAGAGTGATCGCCTTTCCCTACCATCCATGTGTTGGCTGTGGGATTGTGTTGTGTTTGTTACAATATGATTTTTTTTTTATTAATCAGACTTACAATACATGGGACATAACATTACACAATAGTGGTTGGTCATAGAGATATTGTCAGTTTTTTGGCTTGAGTAGATTTCTCAAACAAATGCTGTTTTATACAATGGGGTTAAATATCATTGTTGTATTCAATTGACAGTTCAATTAACTAGCTACAGTAAAAAAGTAAGAAATGAACTCGTCTGAGGTTCTTTCAGCTCTCAAACTGAAAGAATGACTGTTAGATTACTGTCAGGTGTTGGCTTGATTAGACAATGGTACGAAGATACCATTTTTGTATTCAATTGACAGTTTGCAACAGTCCATTGTTTCTACAGCTACAGTAAACAGGTATGTTTTCTGTTGTTTGGTAACTATGGTAAACAGCCTGACACATAAAAGGGGTTGAGTAGGGACACACACACACACACCATCATGCTGTAACATCAGAAGCCACCCATGATAGAAGAACAGTTCCTGATGCTCCAGAAAAATCATTGCCAATGGAGATCACTAACATACAGTAACAGAAGATAAGTAACCTTTAAGTGTATTTATACTATTATAGAACATAGGCTGTTCAGTTTGCTAGGCATTTTGCTTGTTATAGATATCTGTCAGTCTTGTATTGTATTCCTAATATTATACCACAGAGTAACCTTGCTAGATAGACGCAAACAAAACATTTGGGGGCTCGTCCAGGATCTGTGCTATAATTCAACTGAAGCAGACCTGTTTTTCTGTAGTGTGTTGTGTAGCTTGTGCTAGGTAAAATGCTGCGTATGCTGTTTAGGAAAAACAAGGCTGCAGAGGGTTCTGGTGGCCAGGAGGAAGTGTGCAGCTTACCTATCTGGGCCAGAGACAATGAGTGGGAGCCTCTTGCTAAAGAATTTGTGTAGTATGCTTCTCCCTTGAAGCTGAATTGGGGTGATAAAGTCTCAGATCATTTTGTAGATTTTAGCTTTAAGGGGTTGGATTTAAGTAAAAAAGAGAAGAGGACAGTGTCCACAGTGGGCTGGTATTTCCTTAATGCTATTTACACTGAATCACAGAGAAGGGAGAAGGCAGGGGCAGAAGTTAAGGTATTAAAAGACCAGCTAGCAGTTGCTTCAGAGTGTGTGCGTTCAACTGCTAGTCAGGCTGATGATTTGCAAGAGCGGTGTGCAGCCCTCATGACCAAATCAATTAATGCATTAAGGAAAAGGAAGGGCCGTAAACCTGTTAGTAAAGCCAGGGTACGTGCCATTGTCACATCCCAAAATTGGGATTGTGAGGATGTGCTCTCCTCAAATGATAGTGAGGATAAGGAGATAGAGTTTGATATTTCGCATGATGATCTGCTAGTACGAAAGAAAAAGTATGCCAGACCTCTCATTACTAAGCATAGGAAATGGCAACATGATAGAGAGGATATGGTAGATGGGGAGGTGCACTATCGCAACCCCAGAGATGTTGAATTCGAAGAAGTACGGGAGTTTACACAAACTGAACTCCATGAGCTGGCAAAACAATACAAACAAAGGTCTGGGGAGCCCCTATTGACCTGGCTCCTACACTTATGGGATGAAGGGGCGGACAGTGTTGTTTTGTCAGGTAAGGAAGCAGTGACTATGGGAGTGTTAACCCATGATCCACAATTGCGTCAGGTAATGCGAAAAGCCAGAGAGTTTAGCGTGAATTTTTCACTGTTAGACCTTGTGAGAGATGGAATAGTCCGAGTATACGCTAGTCCTACTGACCTGGAAAATACCTACTCATGGAGAGCAATAGGAGAGGGTATTTCCAGGTTACGTGAGATGGGTTGTATAACCGGATTAAATACGTTTCCAGAATGGATGGGTCCAGATATGGAACCCTTTACGTCTGCTCTGCGCTCTAAGCTGATGAAGTCTGCGCCATTTAATCCATCATTGTCCTTGTTGGGAGGCCTGGGATTAAACAGCAAGATTCATGAAGCCACAACCCTTTTAAGCCAGTTGGGGGAGCTAGAGGAGACTAAAACAAAACCTGTCAGGGCAGTAGATAAGGTCAAGGCCAGACAGAAAGAATACAAGCAGAAAAGAACAGAGAAGAAAGGGAATGGGGTAGAAAAGACAGGAGGTGAAGAGAAAACCAGGCTTGTTATTTCTAGGAAAGAAATGTGGGTGGACCTATTAAAGGCAGGACTACGTAAAGATGAGATAGATGGGATTTCTACTGCAGAAATGTTGAAGAGGTGGAAACATTTAGTAGGGAAAACTGTCAGGGTTAGAAACACTACTCCTAGTGAAGATAACATCAGTCTAGACTTAGAGGAAACAGAACAGACCCCTCCTGTTAGCCCCAAACCAGTTCCCAAAACTGAACATGAACCCAAACCCAAATCCCTTTATCCTGGGGAGGAATTAGAGAGAATCAGAAAAGGGGATTGGGAGGTTCCTTATCCTTTATGAAGGGAAGGTGAGTCTCCTGTAATAGCTGTGAGGGCAGTGACAGCACCTGTCACTGTATGGTGGGGGAAGTCATCTTCTCCTACACATGTAATGGCTTTAGTTGATAGCGGAGGCTAAGTTACACTTTTGCAAGGAAATCCTTCCCATCACAAAGGAGAATTGATATATGTAGAAGGTTTGGGAGGGCAAACTACACCAGCAGTTAGGATATGGGTGAAATTGGCTATTGGCAAGGGATCAGGATTTATGACAAATGTTTTGGTATCAGAGTTACCTGAAAATATTCTTGGGATGGATGTACTTCAAGGTCAGTCAATTCAGACTGAAAGAGGTACATTCACATTCGGGTATCCTGATAAAGCGTATCTGGTTAGGGCGGTGAAGGCTGTGGTCAGAGATCATGCGAAATGGACCCCTGTCTACATTCCTCCACCAGAGAAGTCAGTCTGTCTCAAGCAGTACAGACTTCATGGAGGCCACAAAGAAATTGGGGAGACTGTTCAAGAACTGTTCAGAGTAGGGATCCTTAGACCTGCTGTAAGTACTTTCTCGTCTCCGGTGTTCCCAGTAAAAAAACCTGATGGGACATATAGAATGACTGTGGATTACAAAGGTCTAAACAAAGTGGCACCTCCATTGAAGTCAGCTGTACCAGATATGATCTCAATTGTTGAGAAAATTGCTAAAAATGCAGGAGAATATCATGCTCTGATAGACCTGGCTAATGCTTTCTTTTCGATTTTAATAGACCCAGAGTGTCAAGACCAGTTTGCTATGGTGTGGGACGGCCGCCAGTATACTTTCACTGTCCTTCTGCAAGGCTATCTTCATTCTCCAATGATTTGTCATGGACTGATTGCCCGAGATTTAAGTACCCTGAATTTGAAAGTCGCTGTGTTTCACTACATTGATGACATCATGATCTCTGGGACAAAAGAAGATGTAACTGAAGCACTGCACCTGCTGATAGAGCACTTGGAGAACAGAGGGTGGGCTATCAACAGAGACAAAGTCCAAGGACCTGCCACAGAAGTGAAATTCCTGGGAATGATGTGGACTGGGCCACAGAGGAAAATTCCAGAGACAGTTGTGCAAACTATTCAGGTGCTGTCGCCCCCTACTACCAAAAAGGAGGCACAGACGTTCATTGGAGTTGTGGGGTTCTGGAGATCGTTCATCCCACATCTTGGACTGATTCTGAGGCCTATATATAATGTCACCAGAGTTCTCATGGGGTTCAGAGCAGCGGTCTGCATTCCTGGCTGCTAAAGAAGCTATTTTGCAGCATCAGGGATTAGGACCCATGAGACAAGGAGTACCATTTCAGCTGGATGTTATTTGAGCAGAATGGTACCATATCTTGGAGTCTGTGGCAGCCAAATGAAAAGAAAGGACTGAGAGCAATACCCATTGGATTTTTGTCCAAACAACTGACAGGGGCACAGAAGAGATACACGCCCCTAGAGAAGTACCTGTTTGGGGCCTACACAGCACTTCAACATGTAGAGACCATTACAGGAAAGGACACAGTCACCATCCATACTGCATTACCAATAGCAGGATGGGTGAGAGATAATGAACTGACCACTAGGGCAGCTGTAGCCCAGAACCAGACACTGATGAAATGGAAGTGGTACCTTCAAGAAAGAGGGGGTATTGCAGCTGGGGATGTTAGAGACATTTCAAAACAGTTGGCTGGGCTTGTCACTTTTACCAGCACCCGGCCAGAAGAAGACATTCCTGTGCTGCAGTCATCCCCCATTCAAGAGGTTCCACCCTTTGAGTCTCTGTCAGAAGACATGAAGGAGTCAGCGTGGTTCACTGATGGTTCAGCCATAGTCACCTCGTCTGGACGTAAATGGACAGCAGCAGCCTACAACCCAAGTACAGACACAGTCCTGCAGGAGACCGGAATTGGAGGGTCCAGTCAGTATGCAGAGTTGAAAGCTGTGGTGATGACTCTTCAGGAGGATCCTTCTTCCCATGTCACTATCTACACTGACAGCTGGGCGGTTTTTAAAGGACTGACAACTTGGATGCCCATGTGGAAGTCCAATGAATGGATGATTCATGGAAAGGTGGTGTGGGGAGGCAAGGAAGTCTGGGACTACATCTGGAAGGAAACTCACTCCCTCACCATAAAAGTGGGGCATGTTGATGCACATGTGCCCCTAGTCCCAGACTTTGAGAACTATAACAGAGTTGCAGATGAAATCGCCAAAGTGAAGGCAGTTGTGCCAATTGATCCTGTCTTGATGAACTTGGCCAACTGGGCCCACAAGCAATCTGGACATTTGGGGCAGAAAGCAACATATGAATGGGCACAGCAGAGAGGATTGCCCATATCCATGGACATGATAAAGACTGTTATAAGGAACTGTACAGTGTGTGGAGAAGTGCGACAATAGCCATTGCAAAAGTACTCCACCGGGTCAATTAAGAGGGGTGAGAGGCCTGCAGAGATCTGGCAGATCGATTTCATCGGTCCCCTGCCCCGGGGAAATAATGGACTGAGATATTGTTGCACTGCAGTAGACACTTATTCAGGACTTATGCTTGTCCATCCCCTGCAAACGTGCAGATCAAGCCGCAAAGCTTCAATTGCTCCAGAAACTTGTCATTGCTTATGGTTGTCCCAAACAAGTCCAAAGTGATAACGGCACTTCACTGGATCAACAGTACAGCAGTGGGCCAAAGATTCTGGAGTGCGACAATGGCCATTGCAAAAGTACTCCACCGGGTCAATTAAGAGGGGTGAGAGGCCTGCACAGATCTGGCAGATCTATTTAATCGGCCCCCTGCCCCGGGGAAATAATGGACTGAGATATTGTAGCACTGCAGTGGACACCTATTCAGGACTTATGCTTGTCCATCGCCTGCAAACGTGCAGATCAAGCCGCAACGCTTCAACTGCTCCAGAAACTTATCGTTGCTTATGGTTCTCCCAAACAAGTCCAAAGTGATAACGGCACTTCACTGGATCAACAGTACAGCAGTGGGCCAAAGATTCTGGAGTGTACTGTTGTGCCACATCCCATACCATCCACAGGCAGCTGGTTTGATTGAAAGATACAACGGGCTATTAAAGGACCAGATACGCAAACTTACACCCACACATACATTAAGGGGGTGGGATCGGGTCCTCACACAGGCAGTCATGTTGTTAAATTCTAGGCCAATAGCCAAAAGCACACCATATGAGAGGATGGTAGGGGCTGGAGTGCAGAGTTCAGTATTTATGTAAGGTTCCTGAAAGAACAGGGCTTAACAGATACCATGTTACTGCTTCCCATGACATAGAAACCAAGAGTGATGTATCTGAAGCTGAAGCCTATCTAGGAATGAGAGGGAATCTGGCAGGAAGGTTTGAAGTTACATTTGCATTGACAGATGAGCTTCAAGACAGTGGCTGGGACTCTGACTGGTTAGTGGATACTTCTCAGCAAGAGTGGAAAGTGAGGCTACATAACAGCAAACCTTCCAAAATAAACAGCAGTGATCTTCTGGGAAATATCAGTATATTTCCTCTCCTCCCTATTGATGTTCTTTGGGAGGGTCAGAAGTGGGTACAGGCAGGGGGCAAAGTGTTAGTCAGATATCCAGGCAAGAAGCCATTTAGAGGAGGAGAGATTGTAGCTGAAGGGCTTGGATCTACTGTTTATGTATTATTAGAAGGAACAGATAATCCGCTTTGTTTTCCACTCCACAGGCTGTCTCCGATTTGATCCATAGGACATGATGGAAAGAATGACGGAAGATCGCAAGAGCTGTGGAGAGCAAGGCCTTTGATGAATTACAAGCCTGGACTTTAGAACTTTAGAATGGACTTTCTAATGAACTTTTTAGACACCTTCTCAATGACAGAAATATGGGAGGTGTTGCATTCAAGGAAAATGAATGTTTAAAATGAGTTTTTCATAATAATGAAGTGATTTTCTGTATGGAGTCTGAAAGGAAAAAAAAAATCTAGGGCAGAATGTGTCTTGCGTTTATTACAATATCATTTTTTTTTATTAATCAGACTTACAATACATGGGACATAACATTCAGGGGCGGATCCAGGGGGGGGCAACGGGGCAATTGCCACCCCCGAGAAATTTGTTGCGGGCCGGGCGGGCAGGTGAGAGAGCGGGCGGATGAGGGATCGGGCGGCTCCCCGAGCGGGTGCGGGAGCGGGCGGCTCCCCGAGCGGGTGCGGGAGCGGGCAGCTCCCCGAGCAGATGAGGGAGCGGGCGGCTCCCCGAGCGGGTGCGGGAGCGGGTGGCTCCCTGAGCGGATGAGTGAGCGGGCGGCTCCCCGAGCGGATGCGGGAACGGGCGGCTCCGCAGGAGGACCGGGCGGCTTGGGCGGGTGAGAGCAGGCTAGGTGGTGTGAGTGGGGGCGGCTGGCCAATCAGCGAGCCGGCGTGCAGGGGAGCAGAGAGATGACATCATCTCTCACTGCCCCGCATCCCTGCAGTAACTTCTGCCTTCAATGTACAGGCAGTGTGGGCAGCAGAGAGATTACATTATCTCTCTGCTGCCTGATCTGAAAGGAGGCAAGCAAAACACCACCTTAGCAGCTATGTGACAATACGCAATGTGTCAGGTGACGTGGCAAGTGACAATCCTCAGTGTGTGGCAAGTGACAATCTGCATCTGGTGGCAGGTGATGTGACAATCTGCAATGTGTGGCAGGTGACGTGGCAAGTGACAATGTGCAAGGTGTGGCAGGTGATGTGGCAAGTGACAATCCACATCTGGTGGCAGGTGACGTGGCAAGTGACAATCCGCAACATGTGGCAGGTGACAATCTGCATCTGGTGGCAGGCAAGTGACAATCCGCAATGTGTGGCAGGTGACGTGGCAAGTGACAATCAGCATCTAGTGGCAGGTGATGTGGCAAGTGACAATCCGCAATGTGTGGCCGGTGACGTGGCAAGTGACAATCTGCATCTGGTGGCAGGTGACGTGGCAAGTGACAATCCGCAATGTGTGGCCAGTAACGTGGCAAGTGACAATCTGCAACGTGTGGCAGGTGACGTGGCAAGTGATAATCCGCAATATGTGCCAGGCGACGGTGGCAAGTGACACACTCAGGGCTCCCACTGATTCTGCATTATGGTGAGTTGAACCATTAAATTTTATATTACAATATATTAATAGAAATAACAACCATGGTGCTGGGATAATTGAAGCGCCAACACCAGCCATTTCCTCGATAAATTGCCCACAAAAAAAGTATTTTCTGGCAGTGCCCCTCCCAAGACTAGACTCTGGATCCGCCCCTGATAACATTACACAATAGTAGTTGGTCATAGAGATATTGTCAGTTTTTTGGCTTGAGTAGATTTCTCAAATGCTGTTTTATACAATGGGGGTAAATATCATTGTTGTATTCAATTGACAGTTCAATTAACAGGCTATTGTCTCTATAGCTACAGTAAACAAGTAAGAAATGTACTCGTCTGAGGTTCTTTCAGCTCTCAAACTGAAAGAATGACTGTTAGATTACTGTCAGGTGTTGGCTTGATTAGACAATGGTACGAAGATACCATTTTTGTATTCAATTGACAGTTTGCAACAGTCCATTGTTTCTACAGCTACAGTAAACAGGTATGTTTTCTGTTGTTTGGTAACTATGGTAAACAGTCTGACACATAAAATGGGTGAGTAGGGACATACACACACACCGTCATGCTGTAACATCAAAAGCCACCCATGATAGAAGAACAGTGCCTGATGCTCCAGAAAAATCGTTGCCAATGGAGATCACGAACATACAGTAACAGAAGATAAGTAACCTTTAAGTGTATTTGTACTATTATAGACCATAGGCTGTTCAGTTTGCTAGGCATTTAGCTTGTTATAGATATCTGTCAGTCTTGTATTGTGTTCCTAATATTGTAATAGTTTTGTATGTACAGCATCTTTGTATAGTAAAAGCACATTTACACACTGCAGAAATCTTAGCCTCCTTGCTTATACCACAGAGTAACCTTGCTAGATAGACGCAAGCAAAACAGGGATTGGTGGGCATAGGTATGATGGGGCCTCCGAGCGCACCAAATACTCTGAGGCTGGTCGTGGCCGAGTCTAGAAGGAACAATGTCAGATTGTACTTCATTCAAAAGCAATTGATTGAAGAGCTTTTTGGGATGCCGTGAGAAAACATTTTTTGAATGCAGTGCTTCCCTATCACTGGAATGTATGACGTTACTTTCTGGAAGAAGGAAGATCTGCAGACATGTATGCTACGTAAGGGCGAGAAAGAGGGCGACAAAATGTTGGAAGGGATCACATTCCTGTCTAGTGATACAAAAGTGCGGGTCCGAATCACTGTGCATATGTACAATCCTTTTGTACAGGATGGGGAGATCGCTGCCTTTTTATCCAGGTACTGCGAGTCAGTTTCTGCGGGCATGAAACTGACGAATGTGCTAGGTACCTTTAATGGGCAGCGTAAATTCTGGGTGATTTTTAGGGCAGATCAGGAGGGTATAGGTGGCGTCAGGCACCCCCCTTAGTCCTTCTCCATTGAGAGGAACCGTGGCTACCTGTGGTACCTTGGCCAGCCCCTCTTCTGCAGACAGTGCTTCGCATTTGGGCACACCAAAGACCAGTGTGTTTTAAACAGGGTCACGGAGCCGGTCAGTGTCCGGAGAAGAAGAGCTGCCACATCTGCGGAAGTGGGATGCACCTTGCGAGACAGTGCCCGAAGGTAAACAGAACATCTGAGTCCACTCCAGTAGTTGTGGCGGAGAAAGCAGTGGAGGCGGAGGTGGTTGTGGGCAAAAAGGTGTTATCCTACGCGGATGTGGCCAGACTGGGTTCCGTACCGATTGCCACAGCAAACTCCGTGGAACAGGCCGTAGTGCTGCCGAGGAAGTGGTAGTGCGGGCTGATGTCTGCCCACCTATGGAGGGTGAGTCAGGTCCCTCCCCTGTTGATGCCGTGAGGGAGGAAGGGGCCTCTTCTGTACCGGAGAAGAGTGTCCCTGGGTGCCTCATGGCTTCCTGATGCCGCAAACCTATTGCGAAATGCGTAGAAGCTGCTGGGGACTTTCCTACCGCGTCCGATCATACGGGTGTGAAGCTTGGAACGCACACCGCTGTGAAGAGACACTAGGACAGATTGAGACTCCGCTCTCCACATACACTGCTGTATTAGCTTGGTGCCGGCTTAGGGGCACCTAAACATGTGAGTTTGACTATGTTTTTTACATTTTTTTAAATAAATGAGAGTCACATACTACACCATGATGGCTATCCACATGTTTTTGTGAGCACTATATAGAGCAAGAGACACTATTGTACTGCTTGAACAGGCTGCGATTGGACCCATCATAAACGGAGTGGTTATCCTAAATGAACCAAAGGCGCATATTCTTACCGTATCTGGTGAGTGGCCATTGCAACAGGTGGTGGTGAAATCACAATAAGTGGTGAATTTGGAACACTTTATATTGAAGAAAAACGTTATTACTGCACAGGAGTGATCACTCACTGAGGACATCTAGTGTACTGTGGTGCACATGTTGGGGACATATTTTTAAAAAAAAAATTTCTGCAAATTTTCTTTGCACTGTGCAGCACATATATACATTGATATGGGAATTCTATGAATGAAGTAATATTGGCACATTGTATGATTTCAGTTTTCAGTTTATTTCTCACTTATATATATAACTATATATTTTTTAATATTTTGTTAGCACTAGCACTTTATACAGTGATTGGTAACACTATAAGATATTTCACCTAGATACATTTTAATCAGAAATAATATAAGGGAAAGATAAGTTTTTTGATATAAAGCCAAAAAAAGAGAAGAATATCAATATACCAATATAGATTGGTGGTTATTATACACAAAAGTTAGCGCAATCCACTTTTTACTATAATTTTAGCAGTAGACCTCCTCTGTAACTCTAAAAAGGTAACCTGTAAAGGATTTTAAAGGCTTTTAAAAATGTATTTAGTTTGTCGCCGTTTGTGTGCAATTTTAAAGCATGTCGTGTTTGGTATACATGTACTCGGCATAAGATCATCTTATTTATTTCATCAAACATTTGGGAAATATAGTGTGTTTTAGTGCATTAAAACTTAAAAAAGTGTTTTTTTTTCCAAAAAAAATTGTGTTTGAAAAATCGCTGCGCAAATACTGTGTGAAAAAAAAATTGCAACACCCACCATTTTAATCTGTAGGGCCTTTGCTTTAAAAAAATATATAAGGTTTGGGGGTTCAAAGTAATTTTCTAGCAAAAAAATTATATATTTTTTTTTTTCATGTAAACAAAGTGTCAGAAAGGGCTCTCTTCAAGTGGTTAAAGAGTGGGTGATGTGTGACATAAGCTTATAATGTTGTGCATAAAATGCCAGGACAGTTCAAACTCCCCCCCAAATGACCCCTTTTTGGAAATTAGACACCCCAAGCTATTTGCTGATAGGCATGTTGCTCAAACATGCCATGGGCATATGTGGAATTACACCCCAAAATACATTCTGCTGCTTCTCCTGAGTATGGGGATACCACGTGTGAGACGTTTTGGGAGCCTAGCCGTGTACAGGACCCCGAAAACCAATCACCACCAGGCTTTCTAAGGGTGTAAAATGGTGATTTAACTTCCTCAATACCTATCACAGTTTCGGAGGCCATGAAATGTCAAGATAGCACAAACCCCCCCAAATGACCCCATTTTGGAAAGTAGACACCCCAAGTTATTTTCTAAGAGGCATGGTGAGTATTTTGCAGCTCTCATTTGTTTTTGAAAATTTAGAAAGAAAATAAAAATGTATTTATTTTTTCTTTTTTCAATTTTTTTTGACAAAAAGCGAGATCTGCAAAATACTCAACATGCCTCTCAGCAAATAGCTTGGCGTGTCTACTTTCCAAAATGGGGTCATGGAGTCAAATGGGGTCATGGAGTCAAATGGGGGCCTCCGAAACTGTGATAGGTAGTGAGGAAGTTAAATCACCATTTTACCCCCTTAGAAAGCCTGAAGGTGGTGATTGGTTTTGGGGGTCCTCTACACATGGCTAGGCTCCCAAAAAGTCTCACACATGTGGTATCCCCGTACTCAGGAGAAGCAGCAGAATGTATTTTGGGGTGTAATTTCACATATGCCCATGGCATGTTTGAGCAATATATCATTTAGTGACAACTTTGGGCAAACAAAAAAAAAATGTTTGTCATTTTCCTGCAACTTGGGGCAAAAAATAAATTATTCAATGGATGCAACATGCCTCTCAGCAAATAGCTTGGGGTGTCTACTTTCCAAAATGGGGTAATTTGGGGAGCTTTGTTTTGGTGGTATTTAATCACTGCTGGGTTTTTTATTTTTTGCACTATAGATGAAAAAAGACAGAAAATTCTGTAAAAAAAATAAATTTTTCTTTGTTTCTGTTATAAAATTTAGCAAATTTGTAATTTTTCATAAAAAATGTTGGCCAAATTTTATACTGCTACACATTTTTGGTAAAAATAATCCAAATCGGTGTACTGGTATATTATTTGGTCTGTGTGAAAGTTATAGAGTCTACAAGCTATGGTGCCAATCACTGAAAATTGATCACACCTGAAGTACTGACAGCCTAGCTCAGTTCTTGAACCCTAATAAGCTAGGACAGTACAAATACCCCCCAAATGACCCCTTTTTGGAAAGTAGACATTTAAAGGTAGAAAGAGGCATGGTGAGTTTTTTGAAGTTGTAATTTTTTCCCACAATTTTTTGCAAAATCAAGATTTTTTTTTTCTTTTTTCACAAAAGTGTCATATTATCAGGTTATTTCTCACACAAAGCATATGCATACCACAAATTACACCCCAAAATACATTCTACTACTCCTCCTGAGTAGGGATGAGCTCGATGTTCGGGGCGAACATGAGTTTGACTCGAACATCGGGTGTTCGCCGAAGAACGAACATTATGGGGCGTTCGCGGGAAATTTGAGCGCCCGCGGAACGCCCCATAATGCACTGGGAGATCACAGTGCGTTGCTGTATGATGATTGGCCAAAGCATGCACCTGACCTGCATGCTTTGCCCAATCCCAGTGCCCTCTGCTAAGAGAGCCATAATTGGCCAAAGGCAGGGTGCCTTTGGCCAATTATGGCTGATCTCTATTATTTGTACAGTTCCTGACCGTGTCCTGTCCGCTTAGAAGGTCGGTTCTGCACCCGACCCGCCCTGGTAACGTTCTCTGTCCTCATCACACTGGCGGTGCGGAGGACGAAACGGTGACAAGCCAATGAAAAAAGTAGTGAACCCGTGCAGTGGAGATGGTAAAGATGTGGTTGCAAATAATTTGGAACTGCTGCCACCCAACATGCAGTCACCATAAATGGGGACAGCTAGATTGATTAATTTAGTAGAAGGGTATGGCGCTGTTCCTCTATCAAACTTGTGATTTCCTATATATGTGCTATATAATTCATAAAATAAAATAAAAACGTGAAAAAATCAAAAACCATGCATAGTGCTGCTGTATATTTCATATGTGTTAAGTAGCACCTTGTGTATGGATGTGCATACCAGTGTGGAAGAAGTGGTGAAGGGTGGGGGGGAAAGGGAGGGGGGAAGGGGGGGGAAGGGGGGGGGTGGTTGAAAGACCAAAGTAAATGGGAATAATCCACTGTATATCCAAAGTCAGACTAATAAAGTGCACTTGTGCAACTAAAGTTATATAAAAGTCCTTATTTGCACAATAAATTGGTACATGTGATGTTCGTGTTTATAATCCTTCTGCTGATAAAATCCCGTGCTCTAAATGTGCAGCCACTCACCAGCTCACTTCACCCCTGCTGGGGTATCAGGCAGTCACAGTCTAAGCCACTGTGCGGCAATCTCTGGCAGTCTCAGGATCGCAGTGTGTCATATAAAAAGAGAAGGGGTGCCCATAGTGTAAGATCGTTTAAAAAAGTTTATTTAAAACAAGTAGAGAGGTACTCACAATTTAAAAGCATGTAGCAGGCAAAAAAAGACAAAATTCTCGGTTAACCATCAGCTGTTCAGAGTTGTTTGGGAAGCACAGATTAGGCCACGCCCTACGCGTTTCGTCATCGGACGTCTACGGGAGCGTGACCTGTGCTGTGCCTCCCACCTTTATATAGCGTGCGGTGTCCCCTAATTAATTGTTTGATTAACATCCATTTTGCCTGTGTTTTCGCGGACCGGAGACTGTCCGCGGCCATTTTGTCTGTGATAATGCAGACCGAAGCCTAATTTCCTCTGTATGGGAGAATGTAAAAACATCGGCGGCCATTTTCCCTGTGTTTCTATGGGCCGGGTCCTTCTCGCGGCCATCTTGCCTGAGATTATGCAGACCGAAGCCTATTTTCCCATGTGTTCCGCCCTTACATGCATAACCTCAGCGACGCTGGCGGCCATTTTACCTATGGTTCTATGGACATAGAAGACAACAGTGTTGTATACCTAGTGATCGGTATATATTTGATTAACTCAAAAGTGACACTATCCCAATAATGACGTTTCTTATCCCGGTGTCACCCCTGTTCCCTATCTAGGTATAGTTGTTTTAAATTGGGTGTTATATGGTCGGAGATCCCGCATGTTATAACCAGGTGATTCGCTATAGATTTCAGCAATTCTACATAGCTTACAGCTTATATATATCAGCACTCTTAAACTACAACAGCATGTTTAAAATATATATAACCTTCTGTAAGGGAACTAAAAAGATAAAAATAAAACAGCATGCATAGATATATGTATATGGAGAAAGATAAGACAAAAAACATATGCATATGCAGATAAAAATATTATACTATTACACATTAAATGTATATATCAAGATATGTAAAATAATACCCACATACAAAGTATGCACATGTATGTATACAAGGGTATAGAGGAAAGAGGGGAAGATTCTTTTTAAAATATTGTAAGGAACGATGATTACTTGTAAACCTCCCTTAATCATAGTCATATGTATATATGTACAACTAATGAACTGCCAATCTATATGTATTCACTATGTATCCATTTATTGCAGATGTTACAGGTCACTGCGTCTGTGTGTGTTCCAAAAGGGGGGTATTAGATGTATATGGTACAGCCCTCCTACTTAGGGTGTATATTTATCTTTATATGCCTTAGGTGTATATTAGACCTATGTCAAAAATGTTTAGAATATTTAAAATAAAAAAGATGCATTTTGGTTGCAATTCATAGAGTCTAAGTGAAGGATTCATATCCCATGTTTGTGAACCTGTGTATCCATGTTCTTCCATATTCCAGATGTGTTTCAAGGAGGTATCTAAAGGGAACTCGTTTATAGTGTGTGGTTCATACGTGATTCGATTAAATACGTGATTCGAAGGGGTCCTTTTTTAAGGTGTAGATGGAACCTTATTCAGCTGTAAGTAATAGAACGGGGGTTAAAGTCCATACTCCTCCTGTTGGACTTTTCTGGTATATATGGGTATTTGTCAGTGATGATTCACAAGGGAACTTGAAAACAGTTGGAATAGGGATTCAGAAATTAGAGGTACGTGTATGGTATATTATAGTTTCCACGGGGTATTGGCGTGCCCAGATTCGTTACATTCAGATAATCGCATTTTTAAGAGTGGAGAGATGCCCTGAGGTGATGTTTATGTCATTCTTGCTTGTGTGTTCTTATGTTATGTATCATATTAGAGTGTTGTGTTAGCCACTGGTGTTATTTGGGGTCAGATATGTTGGTAGTGCGGACCCCCTCACTGTTAGTGATAGTATCAGAAATTAGTTAGGAAGCAGTTTAGATCGAGGTCTATGTTCATTCCCATAGGCTGTAGGGTATCCAACAAAAATATCCACTTGGTTTCATTTTGTGAAACCTTGGTTTTTTTATTTTCGCCCCTCCAGTGGCCCTTAATCTTATCAATTGCATAGAATGTCATACATGTTGGGTCCCTGTTGTGATGGTCTCTAAAATGCCTAGAGACACTATGTTTATTGAACCCATTTTTGATGTTTTTAATATGTTCTCTAATCCTGACATGTAACTGTCTAGTTGTTCTTCCCACATACTGCTTCCGACATGGGCACTCTAATACGTAGGTAACATGAGTATTGTGGCAAGTGATGAGTTCTCGAATGGTAAATTCCCTTCCATTGGCTACCGACCTAAAATTAGTTATTTTCCTGTTGGTTTTCTTGCTAGTTCTGCATGGCAGACATTTCCCACATTTATAGAACCCTTTTAGATGATTTCCTATTTTTATCTGTCTAGGAGGGTCTAATGCATTGTGTACCAACTTGTTCCTCAGGGTTGGTGCCTTTTTATAGATGAAGGTGGGTTTCTTTGGTAATATGGAATTTAATACTTTATCCGATTGTAGGATAGGCCAATGTTTTTTTATTATGGTTTCCATATTTTTGTATTGCCTGTTGTACCCCGTTAGAAAGGCTACATCCATTTTATTATTCGTTACTCTTCTTTGTTGGTTTCCTGTTTCTTCTATAAGCTTATTCCTATCCATGTTCCCGACTTTCCATTTTAATGTCAATAAGTCCTTCCTTCTGTATCCTTTTTCTATGAACCTATTTATTAGAATATCTGTTTGTTTTTCATATTCGTGTTTACTGGAACAATTCCTGTGTAGTCGCATGAACTGTCCTTTGGGTATGTTTCCTAACCACCGTGGGTGATGGCAACTGCTAGTGGGGATGTACCCATTTCTGTCTGTGGCCTTGAAGTGACAAGCCAATAACCCCGCTGGGGCTCCATGAACAACTTCCACCAGTAGTGA